>NW_027316366.1:7500-25117 GCF_026437365.1 Eucyclogobius newberryi | reverse complement strand
GCAATTTCACGTGGCAATGTTTTCAAATGGGATGGAAGTTCCAGGACGCACGAGTTCGACTTGTGACTTGTGTTGTGTCTGTGCGTAACGCGGCGTGAAACTATATAATACAGCCTGATGGCCATTCAAATGCAATATTATAAGACATGTACTAAGGTGTGTTATTGTGAGCAGGAATATGTTTCTTTATGGTGGATTTGAACTCTGTAATGAGTTTAAATCTGTAGATTGGACCATTTCTTACTGTTTTCGATCAATTAAACTAAAACGCAGCTAATTCAATTTGAGTCTAAGATGCAAAGGCAGTTGGAACTTTAACATGTTTAAGTATTTTGAGGTTTTAATCTAGACATGGTATGGATTGGTCGTTTTTGCATGTCTCTTCCTCATGTAATGTCTCACAACACAGAGGAGTTGTTATAGAATTTAAAACGAGTTATTGTTTCAAAGAATTTGCCTGTAAATATCAGAGTGTTGTTTTTCAAATTGCTAATGTTTAAATTAGTTTTCCTTATTCGCTCTGTGATGCTCATAATCAAACTAAACTCCAACAGATGTCATTATTGTTCAGTCATTTTCTTAAAACCTTTACTTTGCATTAGTTTGAATAATAAGAATATGACACAATGAGGAAATGTTTGTGGCGCAACACAAAGTACAAGAAAATATGAGGAAGGATTTAAAAATGCAGTCAAAAACAATTTAAAAATATACCAAAAAATCAAAATAACAAGAATATTAAAATATACTTTGTTTCTTTTATTATAATTAATATACTAATGGTAGTAAAAATAATAATAGTAAGAACACTGTGAGAGTTAGGTTTGTCAAAGGTTAAATACTAAATACAAAACTATATTCATACAAACTGATACTGAAACAAATCACAAAAACAGGAATAATTTGACCTTTGGTGTGTTGCTTTAGAACAGTCTTCATCTCAGAACTAGTATAAGATCACATGGTCACATTAAAGAAGTGAACTTTGGGATCAATAATAGTAATGATGATTCTGTATTTGTATTCGACCTAAATCTAAAGATTTAAAGATGCTTTAGTTAAGTCATATTTATCTTGATTTGTGTATATTTGTAAAACAATTACACATTTTATGCTTTTCCATTGACAAATCTCATTTTAAGACAAAATGAACTCAAATCCAGATAAATACTGCTTTATTCAACACTTATTCACTCATTATCATATGTGACAACACCTGTGCAAAAATATTAAAACTACACTGGAAAAAATACAATCTTAAATAAGTCAATACGTTGAAAAGTGATTGATGTCTCTCTTGATTTGAGTTTATTTTGAACTTCTTTGAATAAGATATGCAAATAGAACAAGTAGGTAATGTTATTCAAGTTAGAAAAAGCTTAACCTTTTCTTATTTTGAGTAAAATAAGATATTATTGATGCTTGTTTTATTCATCTTACTTTCAGGCAGTCAAAATATAGTCAAAACAAGATAAATACTAGTTAATTGAAGCGTTTATTAACTTATTATATTACTTCTCAATGATTTTGGAATGATTTGAAGGAGGAATAAAGCTTATAGTTCCACTGTAGCTCTCGCACCACGTTAAACCTGAAGTGCAGCATGCCTTTACCACACTTATGTCACGTCACAAACCTGCTCTGCAAGACTCTCATTTATTATATTTAACCCTGAATAAATATGACTGACATTAGAGCTTATTGTACTGGGACACATTGTGTAAAACTGAGCATTGCAGAGGAAAAGCTTGAGAGTAAAACAGGCAAAGTTTCCATATTGCTTTTTGCATCCATTATCACATAAAGTAGAAGGAGGTTTTTGCATATTTTTACATACTACAATTTACATAAAAGCTTAAATTCAGCTAAATGTTTTCAGTGATGGCAGTGAGCTACTTTATCAATATGTTTCGGCTCATCACAAAAACAGCAATTATTCTGGATTGTTGGTGAAAAATGAATATATTGCAATTGTGTTTTTGCGTTTTTTAAATCAAAATGTTTAATTCGGGCCATTGCATTAGACCGGTTTAGTTCAGATGCCTCAGTCTCATGAAATGTTAGTGTTAAAACAAGCGCTTTTGTTAGTTTGACAGTCTTAAATCACTGCAGATGTTGTGATTAACATTAATATATTACAATGTTCAGTATATTTCTACACAATGTTGCTCAATGCGGCTTTAGCTTTTCTCTCATTAAATGTCTCCTTCAGTGGGAAATGTATAGTCCTAGTCTTATTTTGAATGTAAATATATGTAATTATGACTTGTCTGATTATGTATTGCACATTGGATTAGAGTCTTGCCGTGTGTATCGGTCACATTTTTAACACTGGAGAGAAGATGGAAACATAAACTGCTAAAACTCATAAGAATCACATCTACAGCATCGTACGGCACACATTTGTTTTGCTCTCTGTGAAATGAATCACAGAGAGCAAAATTACAAAGATTACAAAGATGTTGTACATTTCCAAAAATACCATGAATTACTTGTGTTCGGGGTGATGAAGTATGTTTTCTCAAAACCTGGAGCAGAGTTGGGCCGCGGTCGGCTAAAGACATGTGTTGTGCATCAGTTACACTTTACAGGGAAATAAGTCGACTCAAAGGAGCTCCAAACTATTCTTGTTTTACCCACAATGCACTGCTGGGACAAGACAAGTATTTGTAACCGGCATATTTGCATGTAAGGCGGATTACTTTCACTATTCACCTGCTAACTCGCTTTATGCCTTCTTCCTTCTACTAGTACTATTATACTTTTTTAAATATACCATCATCATTTATAACAACGATACATTTACCGGTATAATTAGTTGAATAGTAACTGAGGATGTCAATATTATTCGTAATTATTCAGGTCACAAATATATAATCATAAAAAACTTTTAAAAAATAAAATAATAATAATTGTGACAATTTTGATGCAAAAATATGTTTTTTTAATTTACTGACAAGTTAAGACTAAATTGTCAATGTATACTTAAAAAAGAAAGTAATGTAGCAAAGCTACATATAGCTTAAGTTAACTTACATATTATTATGAGTATTTGAACATTCAGAAAGTTAGATTTTATATTAGACACTTATGGCTGTTTCTGGCAGTAATCATGAATAATCGTTATATTGTGATGTTTCTTCTCACAATAATCACACAACATTTCAATTCAATATCGTGACATCTCTACAAATAAAACATTTGGTCAATTAAGACATCGCCGACCGATTAATCGACTAAATTACTATCGACTCTATTACTGCAACGTCCCTTATTTGATAATTGTGTATAATCAAAATAAAGATAGTATTTTAATTACAATATTATATTTGATTTAATTTGTGTGCCGACTTTGACTGATGGATATAAACTAATTGCTGAAAATGATTGGAATCGATATTAACAAAACTGAATGTTGATTTTTTGGAGTATCTTGATAATGATATTCAGACAGTTTTAGTCCTCACCTTAGTCTTATCTTAGTCCCTGTCATGCTCCTGGTTTAGTCCTGCTTCAGTTCTGTTGTTGTTGTTGTTGTTGTTGTTGTTGTTGTTGTTGTGTTACTTTTAATGGCGGTTGACAGCCAACTGGTTTTGTCCCTGGTTTAGTCCAATTTTACTGTTATCCATTTTAGTATTTTTTCAGTCTTGTTTTAGTCTTGTTTTAGTCCTGTTTTAGTCCTGGTTATGCCCCTGGTTTTGTCCTGTTTTAGTGTTTTTATGCCCCTTTTTTAGTCACGCTTCAATCCTGTTTTAGTCTTGTTTAACTCCTGCTTTAGTCCTGTTTTAGTCTTGTATTAGTCTTGTTTTAGTCCTGTTTCAGTTCCTGGTTTAGTCCAGTTTAAACTAATAATAAAACTTTAGTTTTGTTTTAATTATTCAATTTGACCACACAAATATGCGTCATATTCAAAGTAACATATATTCACACAACATGAATGATAATAGCCTTTATTTGAATGACTTTAATATATATATATATATATATATATATATATATATATATATATATATATATATATATGTATATATATATATATATATATATATATATATATATATATATGTATATATACACATATGACACATATGACTAACACTCGGCTAACTGTCCACACGAGAGTCACGACAGTTGCACCTCCGTCTGATCTTTAAAGTGGCAGTTAAGTTGCTCTAATGCTCGGGTCAGAGGTCAATGAAGATGAGATGTTTCCAGATGCCTCCATTAAACACTAATCATGTCATATTTATCCAAATCAGCAGAATGTGACCCGGCCACTTTGAAAACATTGCCCACACGGCTGAATTTACATGTGGCTTTAAATATTCATACATCATTCACATTCACCCGGCTCCGACTGGAACCAGAGAAAGGACAAACTGAGCACCCAAAAATGGGAATTCTAATGTTTTTTTTAATTTATTTAATTTAGTTTTGAATTCCTTTATTTATTAGTGATAGTGTCACATGTCACAAAATCTAATTAACTGTCATTTTGTCATGTCGGCTGCTGAATCTGGGCCAAAGCTCATGGTCTTTTATTCTAATCTAACAATGAACCGACTAATGATGACTTTATGACTATGAAACATAATTGTATTGTTGTATTTTGATCATCGTTTTCTGAACTAGTCTAAAACACATACAAATATATATTTTAGAATAGACAACGTATAATTTCTGATCAGTTATAAAAAACTTCATTTGTAAATATTCTGCTTTGTGAAACCGTTATTTGGTTGATCAAAATAATAACTTGACTTGTTAAATCTTTGAAACAAATAATCTCTGACTCGTTGCAGCCTCACGGTTCTGTCCTCTACATGTGTCCTCTACATGTGTCCTCTACATGTGTCCTCTACATGTGTCCTCTACATGTGTCCTCTACATGTGTCCTCTACATGTATCCTCTACATGTATCCTCTACATGTGTCCTCTACATGTATCCTCTACATGTGTCCTCTACATGTATCCTCTACATGTATCCTCTACATGTGTCCTCTACATGTATCCTCTACATGTGTCCTCTACATGTGTCCTCTACATGTATCCTCTACATGTATCGTCTACATGTATCCTCTACATGTGTCCTCTACATGTGTCCTCTACATGTATCCTCTACATGTGTCCTCTACATGTGTCCTCTACATGTGTCCTCTACATGTATCCTCTACATGTGTCCTCTACATGTATCTTCTACATGTGTCCTCTACATGTGTTATCTACATGTGTCCTCTACATGTATCCTCTACATGTGTCCTCTACATGTGTCCTCTACATGTGTCCTCTAGATGTGTTATCTACATGTGTCCTCTACATGTATCCTTTACATGTGTCCTCTACATGTGTCCTCTACATGTGTTATCTACATGTATCCTCTACATGTATCTTCTACATGTGTCCTCTACATGTGTCCTCTAGATGTATCCTCTACATGTTTCCTCTACATGTGTTCTCTACATGTGTCCTCTACATGTGTCCTCTACATGTATCCTCTACATGTGTCCTCTACATGTGTCCTATATATGTGTCCTCTACATGTGTCCTCTACATGAGTCCTCTACATGTGTCCTCTACATGTATCCTCTACATGTGTCCTCTACATGTATCCTCTACATGTGTCCTCTACATGTTTCCTCAACATGTGTCCTCTACATGAGTCCTCTAGATGTGTTATCTACATGTGTCCTCTACATGTGTCCTCTACATGAGTCCTCTATATGTGTCCTCTACATGTATCCTCTACATGTGTCCTCTACATGTGTCCTCTACATGTGTCCTCTACATGAGTCCTCTACATGTATCCCCTACATGTATCCTCTACATGTGTCCTCTTCATGTATCCTCTACATGTGTCCTCTACATGTGTCCTCTACTTGTGTCCTCTACATGTATCCTCTATATGTATCCTCTACATGTGTCCTCTATATGTGTCCTCTACATGTGTCCACTACAAGTATCCTCTACATGTATCCTCTACATGTGTCCTCTACATGTGTCCTCTACATGTGTCCTCTACATGTGTCCTCTACATGTATCCTCTACATGTGTCCTATACATGTATCCTCTACATGTGTCCTCTACATGTGTTATCTACATGTGTCCTCTACATGTGTCCTCTACATGTATCCTCTACATGTGTCCTCTACATGTATCCTCTACATGTATCTTCTACATGTGTCCTCTACATGTGTCCTCTACATGTATCCTCTACATGTATCCTATACATGTATCCTCTACATGTATCCTCTACATGAGTCCTCTACATGTGTCCTCTACATGTATCCTCTACATGTGTCCTCTACATGTATCCTCTACATGTGTCCTCTACATGTTTCCTCAACATGTGTCCTCTACATGTGTCCTCTAGATGTGTTATCTACATGTGTCCTCTACATGTGTCCTCTACATGAGTCCTCTATATGTGTCCTCTACATGTATCCTCTACATGTGTCCTCTACATGTGTCCTCTACATGTGTCCTCTACATGAGTCCTCTACATGTATCCCCTACATGTATCCTCTACATGTGTCCTCTTCATGTATCCTCTACATGTGTCCTCTACATGTGTCCTCTACTTGTGTCCTCTACATGTATCCTCTATATGTATCCTCTACATGTGTCCTCTATATGTGTCCTCTACATGTGTCCACTACAAGTATCCTCTACATGTATCCTCTACATGTGTCCTCTACATGTGTCCTCTACATGTGTCCTCTACATGTATCCTCTACATGTGTCCTATACATGTATCCTCTACATGTGTCCTCTACATGTGTTATCTACATGTGTCCTCTACATGTGTCCTCTACATGTATCCTCTACATGTGTCCTCTACATGTATCCTCTACATGTATCTTCTACATGTGTCCTCTACATGTGTCCTCTACATGTATCCTCTACATGTATCCTATACATGTATCCTCTACATGTATCCTCTACATGTGTCCTCTACATGTGTCCTCTATATGTGTCCTCTACTTGTGTCCTCTACATGTATCCTCTACATGTGTCCTCTACATGTATCCTCTACATGTATCTTCTACATGTGTCCTCTACATTTGTCCTCTACATGTATCCTCTACATGTGTCCTCTACATGTGTCCTGTACATGTATCATCTACATGTGTCCTCTACATGTATCCTCTATATGTATCCTCTACATGTGTCCTCTATATGTGTCCTCTACATGTGTCCACTACAAGTATCCTCTACATGTGTCCTCTACATGTGTTATCTACATGTGTCCTCTACATGTATCCTCTACATGTGTCCTCTACATGTGTCATCTACATGTGTCCTCTACATGTATCCTCTACATGTATCCTCTACATGTATCCTCTACATTTGTCCTCTACATTTGTCCTCTACATGTGTCCTCTACATGTGCCCTCTATATGTATCCTCTACATGTGTCCTCTACATGTATCCTCTACATGTGTCCTCTACATGTGTCCTCTACATGTATCCTCTACATGTATCCTCTACATGTGTCCTCTACATGTGTCCTCTACATGTGTCCTCTACATTTGTCCTCTACATGTATCCTCTACATGTGTCCTCTACATGTGTCCTCTACATGTATCCTCTACATGTGTCCTCTACATGTGTCCTCTACACGTGTCCTCTACATGTGTCCTCTACATGTGTCCTCTACATGTGTCCTCTACATGTGTCCTCTACATGTGTTCTCTACATGTGTCATCTACATGTGTCCTCTACATGTATCCTCTACATGTGTCCTCTACATGTGTCCTCTACATGTGTTATCTACATGTGTCCTCTACATGTATCTTCTACATGTGTCCTCTAAATGTGTCCTCTACATGTATCCTCTACATGTGTCCTCTACATGTGTCATCTACATGTGTCCTCTACATGTGTCCTCTACATGTGTCCTCTACACGTGTTCTCTACATGTGTCATCTACATGTGTCCTCTACATGTATCCTCTACATGTGTCCTCTACATGTGTCCTCTACACGTGTTATCTACATGTGTCCTCTACATGTATCCTCTACATGTATCCTCTACATGTATCTTCTACATGTGTCCTCTATATGTGTCCTCTACATATATCCTCTACATGTTTCCTCTACATGTATCCTCTACATGTGTCCTCTACATGTATCCTCTACATGTGTCATCTACATGTGTCCTCTACATGTGTCCTCTACATGTGTCCTCTACACGTGTTCTCTACATGTGTCATCTACATGTGTCCTCTACATGTGTCCTCTACATGTGTCCTCTACATGTGTCATCTACATGTGTCCTCTACATGTGTCCTCTACATGTGTCCTCTACACGTGTTCTCTACATGTGTCATCTACATGTGTCCTCTACATGTTTCCTCTACATGTATCCTCTACATGTGTCCTCTACATGTATCCTCTACATGTATCCTCTACATGTATCCTCTACATGTGTCCTCTACATGTATCCTCTACATGTGTCCTCTACATGAGTCCTCTACATGTATCCTCTACATGTATCCTCTACATGTGTCCTCTACATGTGTCCTCTACATGTGTCCTCTACATGTATCCTCTACATGTGTCCTCTACATGTGTCCTCTACATATATCCTCTACATGTGCCCTCTACATGTGTCCTCTACATGTGTCCTCTACACGTGTCCTCTACATGTATCCTCTACATGTGTCCTCTACATGTGTCCTCTACACGTGTCCTCTACATGTGTCCTCTACATGTGTTATCTACATGTGTCCTCTACATGTATCCTCTACATGTGTCCTCTACATATGTCCTCTACATGTGTCATCTACATGTGTCCTCTACATGTATCCTCTACATGTGTCCTCTACATGTATCCTCTACATGTGTCCTCTACTTGTGTTATCTACATGTGTCCTCTACATGTATCCTCTACATGTATCCTCTACATGTATCTTCTACATGTGTCCTCTACATGTGTCCTCTACATGTGTCCTCTACATATATCCTCTACATGTGTCCTCTACATGTGGCCTCTACATGTATCCTCTACATGTATCCTCTACATGTGTCCTCTACATGTGTCCTCTACATGTGTCCTCTACATGTGTCCTATACATGTATCCTCTACATGTATCCTCTACATGTGTCCTCTACATGTGTCCTCCATATGTGTCCTCTACATGTGTCCTCTACATGTGTCCTCTACATGTGTCCTCTACATGCATCCTCTACATGTGTCCTCTACATGTGTCCTCTACATGTATCCTCTACATGTGTCCTCTACATGTGTCCTCTACATGTAGCCTCTACATGTAGCCTCTACACGCGTCCTCTACATATATCCTCTACATGTATCCTATACATGTGTCCTCTACATGTGTCCTCTACATGTATCCTCTACATGTGTCCTCTACATGTATCATCTACATGTACCCTTTACATGTGTCCTCTACATGTACCCTTTACATGTGTCCTCTACATGCATCCTCTACATGTGTCCTCTACATGTGTCCTCTACATGTGTCCTCTACATGTATCCTCTACATGTGTCCCCTACATATGTCCTCTACATGTGTCATCTACATGTGTCCTCTACATGTATCCTCTACATGTTTCCTCTACATGTGTCCTCTACATGTGTCCTCTACTTGTGTTATCTACATGTGTCCTCTACATGTATCCTCTACATGTATCCTCTACATGTATCTTCTACATGTGTCCTCTACATGTGTCCTCTACATGCATCCTCTACATGTTTCCTCTACATGTGTCCTCTACATGTATCCTCTACATGTATCCTCTACATGTATCTTCTACATGTGTCCTCTACATGTGTCCTCTACATGTATCCTCTACATGTTTCCTCTACATGTGTCCTCTACATGTGTCCTCTACATGTATCCTCTACATGTGTCCTATACATGTATCCTCTACATCTGTCCTCTACATGTGTCATCTACATGTGTCCTCTACATGTGTCCTCTACATGTATCCTCTACATGTGTCCTCTACATGTGTCCTCTACATGTGTTCTCTACATGTATCCTCTACATGTGTCTTATACATGTATCCTCTACATGTGTCCTCTACATGTGTTATCTACATGTGTCCTCTACATGTGTCCTCTACATGTATCCTCTACATGTGTCCTCTACATGTATCCTCTACATGTGTCCTCTACATGTATCCTCTACATGTGTCCTCTACATGTATCCTCTACATGTGTCCTCTACATGTGTCCTCTATATGTGTCCTCCTCTACTTGTGTCCTCTACATGTATCCTCTACATGTGTCCTCTACATGTATCCTCTACATGTGTCCTCTACATGTGTCCTCTACATGTGTTATCTACATGTGTCCTCTACATGTATCCTCTACATGTGTCCTCTACATGTGTCCTCTACATGTGTCCTCTACATGTGTCCTGTATCTTCTACATGTGTCCTCTACATGTGTCCTCTACATGTGTCCTCTACATGTGTCCTCTACATGTATCCTCTACATGTGTCCTCTACATGTATCCTCTACATGTGTTATCTACATGTGTCCTCTACATGTATCCTCTACATGTGTCCTCTACATGTATCCTCTACATGTGTCCTCTACATGTATCTTCTACATGTGTCCTCTACATGTGTTATCTACATGTGTCCTCTACATGTATCCTCTACATGTGTCCTCTACATGTGTCCTCTACATGTGTCCTCTAGATGTGTTATCTACATGTGTCCTCTACATGTATCCTTTACATGTGTCCTCTACATGTGTCCTCTACATGTGTTATCTACATGTATCCTCTACATGTATCTTCTACATGTGTCCTCTACATGTGTCCTCTAGATGTATCCTCTACATGTTTCCTCTACATGTGTTCTCTACATGTGTCCTCTACATGTGTCCTCTACATGTATCCTCTACATGTGTCCTCTACATGTGTCCTATATATGTGTCCTCTACATGTGTCCTCTACATGTATCCTCTACATGTGTCCTCTACATGTATCCTCTACATGTGTCCTCTACATGTATCCTCTACATGTGTCCTCTACATGTTTCCTCTACATGTGTCCTCTACATGAGTCCTCTATATGTGTCCTCTACATGTATCCTCTACATGTGTCCTCTACATGTGTCCTCTACATGTGTCCTCTACATGAGTCCTCTACATGTATCCCCTACATGTATCCTCTACATGTGTCCTCTTCATGTATCCTCTACATGTGTCCTCTACATGTGTCCTCTACTTGTGTCCTCTACATGTATCCTCTATATGTATCCTCTACATGTGTCCTCTATATGTGTCCTCTACATGTGTCCACTACAAGTATCCTCTACATGTATCCTCTACATGTGTCCTCTACATGTGTCCTCTACATGTGTCCTCTACATGTGTCCTCTACATGTATCCTCTACATGTGTCCTATACATGTATCCTCTACATGTGTCCTCTACATGTGTTGTCTACATGTGTCCTCTACATGTGTCCTCTACATGTATCCTCTACATGTGTCCTCTACATGTATCCTCTACATGTATCTTCTACATGTGTCCTCTACATGTGTCCTCTACATGTATCCTCTACATGTATCCTATACATGTATCCTCTACATGTATCTTCTACATGTGTCCTCTACATGTGTCCTCTATATGTGTCCTCTACTTGTGTCCTCTACATGTATCCTCTACATGTGTCCTCTACATGTATCCTCTACATGTATCTTCTACATGTGTCCTCTACATTTGTCCTCTACATGTATCCTCTACATGTGTCCTCTACATGTGTCCTGTACATGTATCATCTACATGTGTCCTCTACATGTATCCTCTATATGTATCCTCTACATGTGTCCTCTATATGTGTCCTCTACATGTGTCCACTACAAGTATCCTCTACATGTGTCCTCTACATGTGTTATCTACATGTGTCCTCTACATGTATCCTCTACATGTGTCCTCTACATGTGTCATCTACATGTGTCCTCTACATGTATCCTCTACATGTATCCTCTACATGTATCCTCTACATTTGTCCTCTACATTTGTCCTCTACATGTGTCCTCTACATGTGCCCTCTATATGTATCCTCTACATGTGTCCTCTACATGTATCCTCTACATGTGTCCTCTACATGTGTCCTCTACATGTATCCTCTACATGTATCCTCTACATGTGTCCTCTACATGTGTCCTCTACATGTGTCCTCTACATTTGTCCTCTACATGTATCCTCTACATGTGTCCTCTACATGTGTCCTCTACATGTATCCTCTACATGTGTCCTCTACATGTGTCCTCTACACGTGTCCTCTACATGTGTCCTCTACATGTGTCCTCTACATGTGTCCTCTACATGTGTCCTCTACATGTGTTCTCTACATGTGTCATCTACATGTGTCCTCTACATGTATCCTCTACATGTGTTATCTACATGTGTCCTCTACATGTGTTATCTACATGTGTCCTCTACATGTATCTTCTACATGTGTCCTCTAAATGTGTCCTCTACATGTATCCTCTACATGTGTCCTCTACATGTGTCATCTACATGTGTCCTCTACATGTGTCCTCTACATGTGTCCTCTACACGTGTTCTCTACATGTGTCATCTACATGTGTCCTCTACATGTATCCTCTACATGTGTCCTCTACATGTGTCCTCTACACGTGTTATCTACATGTGTCCTCTACATGTATCCTCTACATGTATCCTCTACATGTATCTTCTACATGTGTCCTCTATATGTGTCCTCTACATATATCCTCTACATGTTTCCTCTACATGTATCCTCTACATGTGTCCTCTACATGTATCCTCTACATGTATCCTCTACATGTATCCTCTACATGTGTCCTCTACATGTATCCTCTACATGTGTCCTCTACATGAGTCCTCTACATGTGTCCTCTACATGTGTCCTCTACATGTATCCTCTACATGTATCCTCTACATGTGTCCTCTACATGTGTCCTCTACATGTGTCCTCTACATGTATCCTCTACATGTGTCCTCTACATGTGTCCTCTACATGTATCCTCTACATGTGCCCTCTACATGTGTCCTCTACATGTGTCCTCTACACGTGTCCTCTACATGTATCCTCTACATGTGTCCTCTACATGTGTCCTCTACACGTGTCCTCTACATGTGTCCTCTACATGTGTTATCTACATGTGTCCTCTACATGTATCCTCTAC
Source organism: Eucyclogobius newberryi (assembly GCF_026437365.1). Classification (NCBI taxonomy): domain Eukaryota; kingdom Metazoa; phylum Chordata; class Actinopteri; order Gobiiformes; family Gobiidae; genus Eucyclogobius; species Eucyclogobius newberryi. Next base: position 11,964 of record NW_027316366.1, on the reverse strand, counting down.
ATGTGTCCTCTACATATGTCCTCTACATGTGTCATCTACATGTGTCCTCTACATGTATCCTCTACATGTGTCCTCTACATGTGTCCTCTACATGTGTCCTCTACTTGTGTTATCTACATGTGTCCTCTACATGTATCCTCTACATGTATCCTCTACATGTATCTTCTACATGTGTCCTCTACATGTGTCCTCTACATGTATCCTCTACATGTTTCCTCTACATGTGTCCTCTACATGTGTCCTCTACATGTGTCCTCTACATGTTTCCTCTACATGTATCCTCTACATGTGTCCTCTACATGTGTCCTCTACATGTGTCCTCTACATGTGTCCTCTACATGTATCCTCTACATGTGTCCTCTATATGTGTCCTCTATATGTGTCCTCTATATGTATCCTCTACATGTATCCTCTACATGTATCCTCTACATGTATCCTCTACGTGTGTCCTCTACATGTGTCCTCTACATGTATCCTCTACATGTGTCCTCTACATGTGTCCTCTACATGTGTCCTCTACATGTATCCTCTACATGTGTCCTCTACATGTGTCCTCTACATGTGTCATCTACATGTATCCTCTACATGTGTCCTCTACATGTGTCCTCTACATGTGTCCTCTACATGTGTCCTCTACATGTATCCTCTACATGTGTCCTCTACATGTGTCCTCTACATGTATCCTCTACATGTGTCCTCTACATGTGTCCTCTACACGTGTCCTCTACATGTGTCCTCTACATGTGTTATCTACATGTGTCCTCTACATGTATCCTCTACATGTGTCCTCTACATGTGTCCTCTACATGTGTCCTCTACATGTGTCCTCTACATGTGTCCTCTACATGTGTTATCTACATGTGTCCTCTACATGTATCCTCTACATGTATCCTCTACATGTATCTTCTACATGTGTCCTCTACATGTATCCTCTACATGTGTCCTCTACATGTATCCTCTACATGTATCCTCTACATGTATCTTCTACATGTGTCCTCTACATGTGTCCTCTACATGTGTCCTCTACATGTATCCTCTACATGTGTCCTCTACATGTGTCCTCTACATGTGTCCTCTACATGTATCCTCTACATGTGTCCTATACATGTATCCTCTACATGTGTCCTCTACATGTGTCCTCTATATGTGTCCTCTACATGTGTCCTCTACATGTATCCTCTACATGTGTCTTCTACATGTGTCCTCTACATGTGTCCTCTACATGAGTCCTCTATATGTATCCTCTACATGTATCCTCTACATGTAACCTCTACATGTGTCCTCTACATGTATCCTCTACATGTGTCCTCTACATGTGTCCTCTACATGTGTCCTCTACATGTGTCCTCTACATGTGTCCTCTATATGTGTCTTCTACATGTATCCTCTACATGTATCCTCTACATGTATCCTCTACATGTGTCCTCTACATATATCCTCTACATGTGTCCTCTACATGTGTCCTCTACATGTGTCCTCTACATGTATCCTCTACATGTGTCCGCTACATGTGTCCTCTATATGTGGCCTCTACATGTGTCCTCTACATGTGTCCTCTACATGTGTCCTCTACATGTGTCCTCTACATGAGTCCTCTATATGTACCCTCTACATGTATCCTCTACATGTGTCCTCTACATGTGTCCTCTACATGTGTCCTCTACATGTATCCTCTACATGTGTCCTCTACATGTGTCCTCTACATGTGTCCTCTACATGTGTCCTATACATGTATCCTCTACATGTATCCTCTACATGTGTCCTCTACATGTGTCCTCCATATGTGTCCTCTACATGTGTCCTCTACATGTGTCCTCTACATGTGTCCTCTACATGCATCCTCTACATGTGTCCTCTACATGTGTCCTCTACATGTATCCTCTACATGTGTCCTCTACATGTGTCCTCTACATGTAGCCTCTACATGTAGCCTCTACACGCGTCCTCTACATATATCCTCTACATGTATCCTATACATGTGTCCTCTACATGTGTCCTCTACATGTATCCTCTACATGTGTCCTCTACATGTATCATCTACATGTACCCTTTACATGTGTCCTCTACATGTACCCTTTACATGTGTCCTCTACATGCATCCTCTACATGTGTCCTCTACATGTGTCCTCTACATGTGTCCTCTACATGTATCCTCTACATGTGTCCTCTACATATGTCCTCTACATGTGTCATCTACATGTGTCCTCTACATGTATCCTCTACATGTGTCCTCTACATGTGTCCTCTACATGTGTCCTCTACTTGTGTTATCTACATGTGTCCTCTACATGTATCCTCTACATGTATCCTCTACATGTATCTTCTACATGTGTCCTCTACATGTGTCCTCTACATGTATCCTCTACATGTTTCCTCTACATGTGTCCTCTACATGTATCCTCTACATGTATCCTCTACATGTATCTTCTACATGTGTCCTCTACATGTGTCCTCTACATGTATCCTCTACATGTGTCCTCTACATGTGTCCTCTACATGTGTCCTCTACATGTATCCTCTACATGTGTCCTATACATGTATCCTCTACATCTGTCCTCTACATGTGTCCTCTATATGTGTCCTCTACATGTGTCCTCTACATGTATCCTCTACATGTGTCCTCTACATGTGTCCTCTACATGTGTCCTCTACATGAGTCCTCTATATATATCCTCTACATGTATCCTCTACATGTATCCTCTACATGTGTCCTCTACATGTATCCTCTACATGTGTCCTCTACATGTGTCCTCTACATGTGTCCTCTACATGTATCCTCTACATGTGTCCTCTATATGTGTCCTCTATATGTGTCCTCTATATGTATCCTCTACATGTATCCTCTACATGTATCCTCTACATGTATCCTCTACGTGTGTCCTCTACATGTGTCCTCTACATGTATCCTCTACATGTGTCCTCTACATGTGTCCTCTACATGTGTCCTCTACATGTATCCTCTACATGTGTCCTCTACATGTGTCCTCTACATGTGTCATCTACATGTATCCTCTACATGTGTCCTCTACATGTGTCCTCTACATGTGTCCTCTACATGTGTCCTCTACATGTATCCTCTACATGTGTCCTCTACATGTGTCCTCTACATGTATCCTCTACATGTGTCCTCTACATGTGTCCTCTACACGTGTCCTCTACATGTGTCCTCTACATGTGTTATCTACATGTGTCCTCTACATGTATCCTCTACATGTGTCCTCTACATGTGTCCTCTACATGTGTCCTCTACATGTGTCCTCTACATGTGTCCTCTACATGTGTTATCTACATGTGTCCTCTACATGTATCCTCTACATGTATCCTCTACATGTATCTTCTACATGTGTCCTCTACATGTGTCCTCTACATGTATCCTCTACATGTTTCCTCTACATGTATCCTCTACATGTGTCCTCTACATGTATCCTCTACATGTATCCTCTACATGTATCTTCTACATGTGTCCTCTACATGTGTCCTCTACATGTGTCCTCTACATGTATCCTCTACATGTGTCCTCTACATGTGTCCTCTACATGTGTCCTCTACATGTATCCTCTACATGTGTCCTATACATGTATCCTCTACATGTGTCCTCTACATGTGTCCTCTATATGTGTCCTCTACATGTGTCCTCTACATGTATCCTCTACATGTGTCTTCTACATGTGTCCTCTACATGTGTCCTCTACATGAGTCCTCTATATGTATCCTCTACATGTATCCTCTACATGTAACCTCTACATGTGTCCTCTACATGTATCCTCTACATGTGTCCTCTACATGTGTCCTCTACATGTGTCCTCTACATGTGTCCTCTACATGTGTCCTCTACATGTGTCCTCTATATGTGTCTTCTACATGTATCCTCTACATGTATCCTCTACATGTGTCCTCTACATATATCCTCTACATGTGTCCTCTACATGTGTCCTCTACATGTGTCCTCTACATGTATCCTCTACATGTGTCCGCTGCATGTGTCCTCTATATGTGGCCTCTACATGTGTCCTCTACATGTGTCCTCTACATGTGTCCTCTACATGTGTCCTCTACATGAGTCCTCTATATGTACCCTCTACATGTATCCTCTACATGTGTCCTCTACATGTGTCCTCTACATTAGTCCTCTACATGTATCCTCTACATGTATCCTCTACATGTGTCCTCTACATGTGTCCTCTAATTGTGTCCTCTACATGTATCCTCTATATGTATCCTCTACATGTGTCCTCTATATGTGTCCTCTACATGTGTCCACCACAAGTATCCTCTACATGTATCCTCTACATGTGTCCTCTACATGTGTCCTCTACATGTGTCCTCTACATGTATCCTCTACATGTGTCCTCTACATGTGTCCTCTACATGTGTCCTCTACATGTGTCCTATACATGTATCCTCTACATGTATCCTCTACATGTGTCCTCTACATGTGTCCTCCATATGTGTCCTCTACATGTG
>NW_027316366.1:0-2500 GCF_026437365.1 Eucyclogobius newberryi | reverse complement strand
TACATCGATGAGCTGAGGATGTTTTATGACTCATTGAGCTACAACTGCATTAAACTGACGCGGAAAATGTGTAAATTGAGTGTATTTGATGAAAACATAAATGTGCTTCACCAGGATCCTCAAACGGCTTTACTTCAGCTTCATCCGGGTCAAATGTAGTCACGTCTTTTCATCGCACGACTTTTGTGTTCTAAACAACTAATCGATTAATCGACAGAATAATCGCTAAACCGTTCGTTGACACTGTGGCTGCAGTTCTGCGCGAGTTAAGATGATTCTAAAACCCTATATAAACAGTTACATTTGTAAAAGTAATCTGATTTCGTCCTGATCATGGCCGTTCAGAATACTCACATCAGATTTTGCGGTTTGCATGTCATTTAAATATTCCTAAAGGTCCAGAAATCAGATAAGAAGCAGCTCACAAATCTAACATCGCTCAAGGTTACACTATATATTCATTGAACTAAAGTGAAGCGATTTAAAAGATGCCACAACCTAAAGCTTAGATCTTCAAACTGAAAATCTGCTCGTTCAGAACATAATAGTCTGGTGATGTGTCCGGACAAAACAAGTCATCACTGCCTTCCGTACCACAAGGGTGATGTTTTGCCCCCCTCGTTTTCATTTCAACCTCTTCTCTATAAGTTATGAAAGTTGTGCCATTATTCAACCCGAAACGACCTGATTGGAAAGATTTAAAGACATTAAATTATTATATTAGTTTAATGAGCTAATCCTGAATAAATGAATAGGTTCAACATTTATGAATCATAAGTTTGTCCTCTGCCTGAGAATTTAACCTATTAAACAACATGGTACCAAGCTCACTAAGTACATTTTAGCATTAGAAAACAGCAGCTAAATTGGAATTGAAAATGTCTCTTATATAAAATCTGCCATTTTTTTTAACAGTCCTTCAAAAACATGGCCTCAAGTCCTGTAAACGTAAATCTGAAGTGTCTTGAATCATCCGCTGCTTTAGAGCCTTATCAGCGTCACCCAGCTGACTCTATCTCGCACTGCACGGCCCTCGCTAACGCTGCACACATTTGGACACAGGCCTACGTCGGCATCAGCGCCAGGTCAGGCCAACAGTGTTTCAAAACAGGAAGTTTGGAGTGAACAAAAAAAATCTGGATTCCATTAGAAGCGAATAGCTGAATGGTCCTCCTGGATGTTTCTCTGGATATTTCATCACGAGGTTTGCTGCTGGCTCTTCTGCCAAATCCGTACCTTTATCCACATGTACTCTTCATGTTGTATTGGTTTTTATATTGTGTCTGAAGAAAGAGAAAACGGGTGGATTTGCATTGTGTGTTAAGGATTGTAGTCGTTTTTGTAAGTTGTAATAGTTTGTCATGCGCTGTGTATATGCAAATAGTTTATGGAAAAATACCAAAAAATATTTAATCAAAACATAAAAATAACATTGAAAATAAACTAATGATAATAAACATCCCACCTATAACTGCATAATAATGATAAACATATAATTAAATCACTTAAATTATCTAAGTAATACATTTTGTTTATGTAACACTATAAATGATTTTCAGAATAATACAACAACTCCAAAAAAAATCCAACAGTTTGTACAGAAACAATGAAAACAGTTAATTACACATAAAATATCAAATACTTGTAATACTTTCAAATCATTTTTAAATCATATTTCAGAAGAATATTTTTTTCTTTGATTAGTTACTGTAATAGATCATATGTAACTGTAACTGTTCACCAAATCATTCCTTTACATTTCTCTTTTACAAAACCGTACAATTTAGCCCAAACACAACATTTCTCATAAGGAAAAAAAACAAACAAAACAAAGCTATTCTTCCTGGTGTTGTGTTGTTGTTTTCCTCGCTCTAGTCACAGTTCAAGGTCTGCAAACTCATCTGAATTATTCCCCAAGTAAAAAGTGCTAATATTGTGGAAGAGCAGAGCTGCCATTGTTAAGGACAAGAATAGCTCCAAGTGCAGCTGCAGCAGTTCAAATGACTCACCAGCTCAGGATATGAAGTGCTGAGGTGCCTGAGACCCCGCTCCACTCCCCTGGAAACCGACTCGCACTGTGGAGGGGATTGCAGGTTCTATTCCCGCCGTGTTTGGAGCTTTTACATGTCATCGAAGAGAACCCCGTCAATATTTGTGTTTCTGTGGCGCTTGTCTTCACCAGTTTAATCTCAATCTCAATATCTGTATTGTTTCTTTTTCTTGTCTGTTCTTTTTGTCCGTTTATTTATGTTTGTCTATTCGGTCTACGTTGTCTTTTTTTAATTAGGCCCGAGCGCCACAAGCTGGCGAGAGGCCTATTAATCTCGTAAGGCCGTGCGAAGCACGGCTGCGAAAGTGCGCACGTAGTGCGCACGAAATCGAGCGCGAAGCGCTCGCCCACTTCCAAACACTCACTAACGCACTCCTCCACTCATGCACGCCCCGTGCATACTAATTAGTTGTAGGAAAATGGAACATTACCGTTGTAAACGGGCGAAGC
>NW_027316365.1:0-25166 GCF_026437365.1 Eucyclogobius newberryi | reverse complement strand
GACACTAAAGCGGTCAGGACTAAGGCGGTCAGGACACTAAAGCGGTCAGGACACTAAAGCGGTCAGGACTAAAGCGGTCAGGACACTAAAGCGGTCAGGACTAAAGCGGTCAGGACTAAAGCGGTCAGGATACTAAAGCGGTCAGGACTAAAGCGGTCAGGACTAAAGCGGTCAGGACACTAAAGCGGTCAGGACACTAAAGCGGTCAGGACTAAAGCGGTCAGGACACTAAAGCGGTCAGGACTAAGGCGGTCAGGACTAAAGCGGTCAGGACACTAAAGCGGTCAGGACTAAGGCGGTCAGGACACTAAGCGGTCAGGACACTAAAGCGGTCAGGACTAAAGCGGTCAGGACACTAAAGCGGTCAGGACTAAAGCGGTCAGGACTAAAGCGGTCAGGATACTAAAGCGGTCAGGACTAAGGCGGTCAGGACTAAAGTGGTCAGGACTAAAGCGGTCAGGACACTAAAGCGGTCAGGACTAAAGCGGTCAGGACTAAAGCGGTCAGGATACTAAAGCGGTCAGGACTAAAGCGGTCAGGACTAAAGCGGTCAGGACACTAAAGCGGTCAGGACTAAAGCGGTCAGGACTAAAGCGGTCAGGACACTAAAGCGGTCAGGACTAAGGCGGTCAGGACTAAAGCGGTCAGGACTAAAGCGGTCAGGACTAAAGCGGTCAGGACACTAAAGCGGTCAGGACTAAAGCGGTCAGGACTAAAGCGGTCAGGACACTAAAGCGGTCATGACACTAAAGCGGTCAGGACTAAAGCGGTCAGGACACTAAAGCGGTCAGGACTAAAGCGGTCAGGACTAAAGCGGTCAGGACACTAAAGCGGTCAGGACTAAGGCGGTCAGGACACTAAAGCGGTCAGGACACTAAAGCGGTCAGGACACTAAAGCGGTCAGGACTAAGGCGGTCAGGACACTAAAGCGGTCAGGACACTAAAGCGGTCAGGACTAAAGCGGTCAGGACACTAAAGCGGTCAGGTCTAAAGCGGTCAGGACTAAAGCGGTCAGGATACTAAAGCAGTCAGGACTAAAGCGGTCAGGACTAAAGCGGTCAGGACTAAAGCGGTCAGGACACTAAAGCGATCAGGACTAAAGCGGTCAGGACTAAAGCGGTCAGGACACTAAAGCGGTCAGGACTAAGGCGGTCAGGACACTAAAGCGGTCAGGACACTAAAGCGGTCAGGACTAAAGCGGTCAGGACACTAAAGCGGTCAGGACTAAAGCGGTCAGGACTAAAGCGGTCAGGATACTAAAGCGGTCAGGACTAAGGCGGTCAGGACTAAAGTGGTCAGGACTAAAGCGGTCAGGACTAAAGCGGTCAGGACACTAAAGCGGTCAGGACTAAGGCGGTCAGGACACTAAAGCGGTCAGGACACTAAAGCGGTCAGGACTAAGGCGGTCAGGACACTAAAGCGGTCAGGACTAAGGCGGTCAGGACACTAAAGCGGTCAGGACACTAAAGCGGTCAGGACACTAAAGCGGTCAGGACTAAAGCGGTCAGGACTAAAGCCTTTTCCTCCACACACTGGAGTCACGCTCTCAGTTTCCTCGCGTGGAGAGCGTTGTTGGCAGGAAGAGCGGTCAGATTCCTGAGGCCTGAGCTCATCCCAAACACTGGCATCTCCTCCACCTCCAGAGTCCAGTCTGAGGTCGGACACTGCCCATGGACCGTCCCCCCGTTTGACCCGGTCGGACACTGCCCATGGACCGTCCCCCCGTTTGACCCCGGTCGGACACTGCCCATGGACCGTCCCCCGTTTGACCCGGTCGGACACTGCCCATGGACCGTCCCCCCGTTTGACCCGGTCGGACACTGCCCATGGACCGTCCCCCCGTTTGACCCGGTCGGACACTGCCCATGGACCGTCCCCCCGTTTGACCCCGGTCGGACACTGCCCATGGACCGTCCCCCCGTTTGACCCGGTCGGACACTGCCCATGGACCGTCCCCCCGTTTGACCCGGTCGGACACTGCCCATGGACCGTCCTCTGAACTACCCTGTTGTTGTTGTTGTTGTTGTTGTTGTCGTCTGTGACCGTGAGGCCGCTGACCAGGGCCGCGCTCCCCTGGACAATAACCACATTCACCAAAACAATCAACTGTTTCATAAAACTGTTTTACTCTCAACGCTCAAACGCTCCAGATTCACGTTGTTGTCGTTTGAGTTTCATAAAGTGAGAGTTTTAAAGTTTGTGACGTGAAAATATTCTTCATTTGTTTGTTTTATAAAGATTTCATGTTTCACTCATTTAATTCCTCGCCTCTTCTTTCTCTCTCTCTTCTTTTTCATGTTTCTTCTTCTCTCATTGTGTCCCACCAAACTCTGAAGTGTGTTTTTATGTCTTAAAGGGGCTTTAATGGATGTGGGCGTGTCTTAAAGGGGTTTTGGTGGAGGTGGGCGTGGCTTAAATGGGTTTTGGTGGAGGTGGGCGTGTCTAAAATGTGTTCTGGTGGAGGTGGGCGTGTCTTAAAGGGGCTTTAATGGATGTGGGCGTGTCTTAAAGAGGTTTTGTGGATGTGGGCGTGTCTTAAAGGGGTTTTAATGGATGTGGGCGTGTCTTAAAGGGGTTTTAATGGATGTGGGCGTGTCTTAAAAGGGTTTTGTGGAGGTGGGCGTGGCTTAAAGGGGTTTTGGTGGAGGTGGGCGTGTCTTATATGGGTTTTAATGGAAGTGGACATGTCTTAAAGGGGTTTTAATGGATGTGGGGCGTGTCTTAAAAGGGTTTTGTGGAGGTGGGCGTGGCTTAAAGGGGTTTTGGTGGAGGTGGGCGTGGCTTAAATGGGTTTTGGTGGAGGTGGGCGTGTCTTAAATGTGTTCTGGTGGAGGTGGGCGTGTCTTAAAGGGGTTTTGGTGGAGGTGGGCGTGCCTTAAATGTGTTCTGGTGGAGGTGGGCGTGTCTTAAAGGGGTTTTAATGGATGTGGGCGTGTCTTAAAGGGGTTTTAATGGATGTGGGCGTGTCTTATATGGGTTTTAATGGAAGTGGACATGTCTTAAAGGGGTTTTAATGGATGTGGGCGTGTCTTAAAAGGGTTTTGTGGAGGTGGGCGTGGCTTAAAGGGGTTTTGGTGGAGGTGGGCGTGGCTTAAATGGGTTTTGGTGGAGGTGGGCGTGTCTTAAATGTGTTCTGTTGAGGTGGGCGTGTCTTAAAGGGGTTTTGGTGGAGGTGGGCGTGCCTTAAATGTGTTCTGGTGGAGGTGGGCGTGTCTTAAAGGGGTTTTAATGGATGTGGGCGTGTCTTAAAGGGGTTTTAATGGATGTGGGCGTGTCTTATATGGGTTTTAATGGATGTGGGCGTGTCTTAAAGGGGTTTTAATGGAAGTGGACATGTCTTAAAGGGGTTTTAATGGATGTGGGCGTGTCTTAAAAGGGTTTTGTGGAGGTGGGCGTGGCTTAAAGGGGTTTTGGTGGAGGTGGGCGTGGCTTAAATGGGTTTTGGTGGAGGTGGGCGTGTCTTAAATGTGTTCTGGTGGAGGTGGGCGTGTCTTAAAGGGGTTTTGTGGAGGTGGGCGTGCCTTAAATGTGTTCTGGTGGAGGTGGGCGTGTCTTAAAGGGGTTTTAATGGATGTGGGCGTGTCTTAAAGGGGTTTTAATGGATGTGGGCGTGTCTTATATGGGTTTTAATGGATGTGGGCGTGTCTTAAAGGGGTTTTAATGGAAGTGGACATGTCTTAAAGGGGTTTTAATGGATGTGGGCGTGTCTTAAAAGGGTTTTGTGGAGGTGGGCGTGGCTTAAAGGGGTTTTGGTGGAGGTGGGCGTGGCTTAAATGGGTTTTGGTGGAGGTGGGCGTGTCTTAAATGTGTTCTGGTGGAGGTGGGCGTGTCTTAAAGGGGTTTTGTGGAGGTGGGCGTGCCTTAAATGTGTTCTGGTGGAGGTGGGCGTGTCTTAAAGGGGTTTTAATGGATGTGGGCGTGTCTTAAAGGGGTTTTAATGGATGTGGGCGTGTCTTATATGGGTTTTAATGGATGTGGGCGTGTCTTAAAGGGGTTTTAATGGATGTGGGCGTGTCTTAAAAGGGTTTTGTGGAGGTGGGCGTGGCTTAAAGGGGTTTTGGTGGAGGTGGGCGTGTCTTAAAGGGGTTTTAATGGATGTGGGCGTGTCTTAAAGGGGTTTTAATGGATGTGGGCGTGTCTTATATGGGTTTTAATGGATGTGGGCGTGTCTTAAAGTGGGTTTAATGGATGTGGGCGTGTCTTAAAAGGGTTTTGTGGAGGTGGGCGTGGCTTAAAGGGGTTTTGGTGGAGGTGGGCATGATTTAAATGTGTTTTGGTGGAGGTGGGCGTGCCTAAAGGGATTTTATTGGAATAAGGCGTGTCTTAAAAAGGTTTTGGTTAATGTGGGCGTGGTTTAAAGGGGTTTTGGTGCAGGTGGGCGTGTCTTAAAGGGGCTCATTGCATGTGGGCATGTCTTAGAGGGGTTTTGGTTAATGTGGGCCTATCCTAAAAGGGTTTTGGTGGAGGTGGGCGCGGCTTAAAGGGGTTTTGGTGGAGGTGGGCGTGCCTTAAATGTGTTTTGGTGAAGGTGGGCGTGGCTTGAAGGTGTTTTGGTGGAGGTGGGCGTGGCTTGAAGGTGTTTTGTGGAGGTGGGCGTGGCTTGAAGGTGTTTTGGTGGAGGTGGGCGTGGCTTGAAGGTGTTTTGTGGAGGTGGGCGTGGCTTAAAGGTGTTTTGGTGGAGGTGGGCGTGTCTTATAGGGTTTTTCAATCGCATTGTGTTTTTATGTAAAACAACAACAAAAGAAAAGGAAAGAACACTCTTAATGCGAGCGCCCTCGCCTCTCCACAGACCTGACTTGCCCCTGGGTGGCGTCGCCCGCTCGTCTTCGTGAACTTTAATGCCCCAGTGCGGAACATTCCAGGAAAAGCCACGACATCTGAGAAGTTACGCCACGTTTAACTCAAACTGTTTTGAATTCTACTTGAAGTTCTGACTCTTTGGACGTGTTTCGGAGCAAAGGCTTCTGGGAAAGTGAGTTCTTACGATCCTCAGGGGACTACACGGTCTCCACGGCGACACGTGCCACTGGTTTATACGAGCAAATCTTTCCGGACACTTCCGCACGCGTTATAAAGCATTTTAACAGCGAGTCCAGTCTTTAAAATGACGAATGTCCGTTTTCTCTGGAGAAATGAGAAGTTAAAAACAAATGATTCAAGAGGCTAAAAAATACCTCTGAGTCTGAGCTGGTCTGTGACGCGTTGCCGTGGGCGACGCGTCTATAAAAGGACATGAGCCGCGGCCGCTAACGCCGAGCTAACGTTTGAATAAATCAGAGTTACACGGGTCATTTGTCAAACTCAGCAGCAGCTCCAGGGTCCAAAGAGAACCATAAACCACACAGCTCCAAGGTCCACCACAGTCTGAGTTCCTCCACACAGTCTGAGGTCCTCCACACAGTCTGAGGTCCTCCACAGTCTGAGGTCCTCCACACAGTCTGAGGTCCTCCACAGTCTGAGGTCCTCCACAGTCCTGAGGTCCTCCACACAGTCTGAGGTCCACCACAGTCTGAGTTCCTCCACACAGTCTGAGGTCCTCCACAGTCTGAGGTCCTCCACACAGTCTGAGGTCCTCCACACAGTCTGAGGTCCACCACAGTCTGAGGTCCTCCACACAGTCTGAGGTCCTCCACACAGTCTGAGGTCCTCCACAGTCTGAGGTCCACCACAGTCTGAGGTCCTCCACAGTCTGAGGTCCTCCACACAGTCTGAGGTCCACCACAGTCTGAGGTCCTCCACACAGTCTGAGGTCCTCCGCAGTCTGAGGTCCACCACAGTTTGAGGTCCTCCACAGTCTGAGGTCCTCCACACAGTCTGAGGTCCTCCACAGTCTGAGGTCCTCCACAGTCTGAGGTCCTCCACAGTCTGAGGTCATCCACAGTCTGAGGTCCTCCACACAGTCTGAGGTCCACCACAGTCTGAGGTCCTCCACGCAGTCTGAGGTCCTCCACACAGTCTGAGGTCCACCACAGTCTGAGGTCCTCCACACAGTCTGAGGTCCTCCACAGTCTGAGGTCCTCCACACAGTCTGAGGTCCTCCACACAGTCTGAGGTCCTCCACAGTCTGAGGTCCTCCACACAGTCTGAGGTCCACCACAGTCTGAGGTCCACCACAGTCTGAGGTCCTCCAAACAGTCTGAGGTCCACCACAGTCTGAGGTCCTCCACACAGTCTGAGGTCCTCCACACAGTCTGAGGTCCACCACAGTCTGAAGTCCTCCATACAGTCTGAGGTCCTCCACACAGTCTGAGGTCCTCCACACAGTCTGAGGTCCACCGCAGTCTGAGGTCCTCCACAGTCTGAGGTCCTCCACACAGTCTGAGGTCCTCCACAGTCTGAGGTCCTCCACACAGTCTGAGGTCCTCCACAGTCTGAGTTCCTCCACACAGTCTGAGGTCCTCCACACAGTCTGAGGTCCTCCACACAGTCTGAGGTCCTCCACACAGTCTGAGGTCCTCCACACAGTCTGAGGTCCACCACAGTCTGAGGTCCTCCACACAGTCTGAGGTCCTCCACACAGTCTGAGGTCCTCCACAGTCTGAGGTCCACCACAGTCTGAGGTCCTCCACACAGTCTGAGGTCCTCCACAGTCTGAGGTCCTCCACACAGTCTGAGGTCCACCACAGTCTGAGGTCCTCCACACAGTCTGAGGTCCTCCACACAGTCTGAGGTCCACCACACAGTCTCAGGTCCTCCACAGTCTGAGGTCCTCCACAGTCTGAGGTCCACCACAGTCTGAGGTCCTCCACAGTCTGAGGTCCTCCACAGTCTGAGGTCCACCACAGTCTGAGGTCCTCCACACAGTCTGAGGTCCACCACAGTCTGAGGTCCTCCACACAGTCTGAGGTCCTCCACAGTCTGAGGTCCTCCACAGTCTGAGGACACCACAGTCTGAGGTCCTCCACAGTCTGAGGTCCACCACAGTCTGAGGTCCTCCACACAGTCTGAGGTCCTCCACAGTCTGAGGTCCTCCACAGTCTGAGGTCCTCCACAGTCTGAGGTCCACCACAGTCTGAGGTCCTCCACAGTCTGAGGTCCTCCACACAGTCTGAGGTCCTCCACAGTCTGAGGTCCTCCACAGTCTGAGGTCCTCCACAGTCTGAGGTCCTCCACAGTCTGAGGTCCTCCACACAGTCTGAGGTCCTCCACAGTCTGAGGTCCTCCACACAGTCTGAGGTCCTCCACACAGTCTGAGGTCCACCACAGTCTGAGGTCCACCACAGTCTGAGGTCCTCCACACAGTCTGAGGTCCTCCACAGTCTGAGGTCCTCCACAGTCTGAGGTCCTCCACAGTCTGAGGTCCTCCACACAGTCTGAGGTCATCCACAGTCTGAGGTCCTCCACAGTCTGAGGTACTCCACACAGTCTGAGGTCCACCACAGTCTGAGGTCCACCACAGTCTGAGGTCCTCCACAGTCTGAGTCCTCCACACAGTCTGAGTGGTCCACCACAGTCTGAGGTCCTCCACACAGTCTGAGGTCCTCCGCAGTCTGAGGTCCACCACAGTCTGAGGTCCTCCACAGTCTGAGGTCCTCCACACAGTCTGAGGTCCTCCACAGTCTGAGGTCCTCCACAGTCTGAGGTCCAGTCTGAGGTCCTCCACACAGTCTGAGGTCATCCACAGTCTGAGGTCCACCACAGTCTGAGGTCCTCCACACAGTCTGAGGTCCACCACAGTCTAAGGTCCTCCACACAGTCTGAGGTCCTCCACACAGTCTGAGGTCCACCACAGTCTGAGGTCCTCCACACAGTCTGAGGTCCTCCACAGTCTTAGGTCCTCCACAGTCTGAGGTCCTCCACACAGTCTGAGGTCCTCCACAGTCTGAGGTCCTCCACAGTCTGAGGTCCTCCACACAGTCTGAGGTCCACCACAGTCTGAGGTCCACCACAGTCTGAGGTCCTCCACACAGTCTGAGGTCCACCACAGTCTGAAGTCCTCCATACAGTCTGAGGTCCTCCACACAGTCTGAGGTCCTCCACACAGTCTGAGGTCCTCCACACAGTCTGAGGTCCACCGCAGTCTGAGGTCCTCCACAGTCTGAGGTCCTCCACACAGTCTGAGGTCCTCCACACAGTCTGAGGTCCACCACAGTCTGAGTTCCTCCACACAGTCTGAGGTCCTCCACACAGTCTGAGGTCCTCCACACAGTCTGAGGTCCTCCACACAGTCTGAGGTCCACCACAGTCTGAGGTCCTCCACAGAGTCTGAGGTCCACCACAGTCTGAGGTCCTCCACACAGTCTGAGGTCCTCCACACAGTCTGAGGTCCTCCACAGTCTGAGGTCCACCACAGTCTGAGGTCCTCCAAACAGTCTGAGGTCCTCCACAGTCTGAGGTCCTCCACACAGTCTGAGGTCCACCACAGTCTGAGGTCCACCACAGTCTGAGGTCCTCCACACAGTCTGAGGTCCACCACAGTCTGAGGTCCTCCACACAGTCTGAGGTCCACCACAGTCTGAGGTCCTCCACACAGTCTGAGGTCCTCCACACAGTCTGAGGTCCTCCACAGTCTGAGGTCCTCCACAGTCTGAGGTCCACCACAGTCTGAGGTCCTCCACAGTCTGAGGTCCTCCACAGTCTGAGGTCCTCCACAGTCTCAGGTCCTCCTCCACAGTCTGAGGTCCTCCACAGTCTGAGGTCCACCACAGTCTGAGGTCCTCCACAGTCTGAGGTCCACCACAGTCTGAGGTCCTCCACAGTCTGATGTCCTACACACAGTCTGAGGTCCTCCACAGTCTGATGTCCTCCACACAGTCTGAGGTACTCCACACAGTCTGAGGTCCTCCACAGTCTGAGGTCCTCCACACAGTCTGAGGTCCTCCACAGTCTGAGGTCCTCCACAGTCTGAGTTCCTCCACAGTCTGAGGTCCTCCACAGTCTGAGGTCCTCCACAGTCTGAGGTCCACCACAGTCTGAGGTCCTCCACAGTCTGAGGTCCTCCACACAGTCTGAGGTCCTCCACAGTCTGAGGTCCTCCACAGTCTGAGGTCCACCACAGTCTGAGGTCCTCCACAGTCTGAGGTCCTCCACACAGTCTGAAGTCCACCACAGTATGAGGTCCTCCACACAGTCTGAGGTCCTCCGCAGTCTGAGGTCCTCCACACAGTCTGAGGTCCACCACAGTCTGAGGTCCTCCACACAGTCTGAGGTCCACCACAGTCTGAGGTCCTCCACAGTCTGAGGTCCTCCACACAGTCTGAGGTCCTCCACACAGTCTGAGGTCCACCACAGTCTGAGGTCCTCCACACAGTCTGAGGTCCTCCACAGTCTGAGGTCCTCCACAGTCTGAGGTCCTCCACACAGTTTGAGGTCCTCCACAGTCTGAGGTCCTCCACAGTCTGAGGTCCTCCACAGTCTGAGGTCCACCACAGTCTGAGGTCCTCCACACAGTCTGAGGTCCTCCACAGTCTGAGGTCCTCCACAGTCTGAGGTCCTCCACAGTCTGAGGTCCACCACAGTCTGAGGTCCTCCACACAGTCTGAGGTCCTCCACACAGTCTGAGGTCCACCACAGTCTGAAGTCCTCCATACAGTCTGAGGTCCTCCACAGTCTGAGGTCCTCCACAAAGTCTGAGGTCCTCCACACAGTCTGAGGTCCTCCACACAGTCTGAGGTCCACCGCAGTCTGAGGTCCTCCACACAGTCTGAGGTCCTCCACAGTCCGAGTTCCTCCACACAGTCTGAGGTCCTCCACACAGTCTGAGGTCCTCCACACAGTCTGACGTCCACCACAGTCTGAGGTCCTCCACAGAGTCTGAGGTCCACCACAGTCTGAGGTCCTCCACACAGTCTCAGGTCCTCCACACAGTCTGAGGTCCTCCATACAGTCTGAGGTCCTCCACACAGTCTGAGGTCCACCACAGTCTGAGGTCCTCCACACAGTCTGAGGTCCACCACAGTCTGAGGTCCTCCACACAGTCTAAGGTCCTCCACACAGTCTGAGGTCCTCCACACAGTCTGAGGTCCCCCACAGTCTGAGGTCCTCCACAGTCTGAGGTCCACCACAGTCTGAGGTCCTCCACAGTCTGAGGTCCACCACAGTCTGAGGTCCTCCACAGTCTGAGGTCCTCCACAGTCTGAGGTCCTCCACACAGTCTGAGGTCCTCCACAGTCTGAGGTCCTCCACAGTCTGAGGTCCTCCACAGTCTGAGGTCCTCCACACAGTCTGAGGTCCACCACAGTCTGAGGTCCTCCACAGTCTGAGGTCCTCCACACAGTCTGAGGTCCACCACAGTCTGAGGTCCTCCACACAGTCTGAGGTCCTCCACAGTCTGAGGTCCTCCACACAGTCTGAGGTCCTCCACAGTCTGAGGTCCTCCACAGTCTGAGGTCCTCCACAGTCTGAGGTCCTCCACAGTCTGAGGTCATCCACAGTCTGAGGTCCTCCACACAGTCTGAGGTCCACCACAGTCTGAGGTCCTCCACACAGTCTGAGGTCCACCACAGTCTGAGGTCCTCCACACAGTCTGAGGTCCTCCACACAGTCTGAGGTCCACCACAGTCTGAGGTCCTCCACACAGTCTGAGGTCCTCCACAGTCTGAGGTCCTCCACAGTCTGAGGTCCTCCACACAGTCTGAGGTCCTCCACAGTCTGAGGTCCTCCACAGTCTGAGGTCCTCCACACAGTCTGAGGTCCACCACAGTCTGAGGTCCTCCACAGTCTGAGGTCCTCCACAGTCTGAGGTCCTCCACACAGTCTGAGGTCCTCCACAGTCTGAGGTCCTCCACACAGTCTGAGGTCCTCCACTCAGTCTGAGGTCCTCCACAGTCTGAGGTCCTCCACAGTCTGAGGTCCACCACAGTCTGATGTCCTCCACAGTCTGAGGTCCTCCACAGTCTGAGGTCCACCACAGTCTGAGGTCCTCCAGAGTCTGAGGTCCTCCACACAGTCTGAGGTCCTCCACAGTCTGAGGTCCTCCACAGTCTGAGGTCCTCCACACAGTCTGAGATCCACCACAGTCTGAGGTCCTCCACAGTCTGAGGTCCTCCACACAGTCTGAGGTCCACCACAGTCTGAGGTCCTCCACACAGTCTGAGGTCCTCCACAGTCTGAGGTCCTCCACACAGTCTGAGGTCCTCCACAGTCTGAGGTCCTCCACAGTCTGAGTTCCTCCACAGTCTGAGGTCCTCCACAGTCTGAGGTCATCCACAGTCTGAGGTCCTCCACACAGTCTGAGGTCCACCACAGTCTGAGGTCCTCCACACAGTCTGAGGTCCACCACAGTCTGAGGTCCTCCACACAGTCTGAGGTCCTCCACACAGTCTGAGGTCCACCACAGTCTGAGGTCCTCCACACAGTCTGAGGTCCTCCACAGTCTGAGGTCCTCCACAGTCTGAGGTCCTCCACACAGTCTGAGGTCCTCCACAGTCTGAGGTCCTCCACAGTCTGAGGTCCTCCACACAGTCTGAGGTCCACCACAGTCTGAGGTCCACCACAGTCTGAGGTCCTCCACACAGTCTGAGGTCCTCCACACAGTCTGAGGTCCTCCACACAGTCTGAGGTCCTCCACACAGTCTGAGGTCCACCGCAGTCTGAGGTCCTCCACAGTCTGAGGTCCTCCACAAAGTCTGAGGTCCTCCACAGTCTGAGGTCCTCCACACAGTCTGAGGTCCTCCACAGTCTGAGTTCCTCCACACAGTCTGAGGTCCTCCACACAGTCTGAGGTCCTCCACACAGTCTGATGTCCTCCACACAGTCTGAGGTCCACCACAGTCTGAGGTCCTCCACACAGTCTGAGGTCCTCCACACAGTCTGAGGTCCACCACAGTCTGAGGTCCACCACAGTCTGAGGTCCTCCACACAGTCTGAGGTCCTCCACCACAGTCTGAGGTCCACCACAGTCTGAGGTCCTCCACACAGTCTCAGGTCCTCCACACAGTCTGAGGTCCTCCACACAGTCTGAGGTCCACCACAGTCTGAGGTCCTCCACACAGTCTGAGGTCCACCACAGTCTGATGTCCTCCACACAGTCTGAGGTCCTCCACACAGTCTGAGGTCCTCCACAGTCTGAGGTCCACCACAGTCTGAGGTCCTCCACAGTCTGAGGTCCTCCACAGTCTGAGGTCCACCACAGTCTGAGGTCCTCCACAGTCTCAGGTCCTCCATACAGTCTGAGGTCCTCCACAGTCTGAGGTCCTCCACACAGTCTGAGGTCCTCCACAGTCTGAGGTCCTCCACAGTCTGAGTTCCTCCACAGTCTGAGGTCCACCACAGTCTGAGGTCCTCCACAGTCTGAGGTCCTCCACAGTCTGAGGTCCACCACAGTCTGAGGTCCTCCACAGTCTGAGGTCCTCCACACAGTCTGAGGTCCTCCACAGTCTGAGGTCCTCCACAGTCTGAGGTCCACCACAGTCTGAGGTCCTCCACAGTCTGAGGTCCTCCACACAGTCTGAGGTCCTCCACACAGTCTGAGGTCCACCACAGTCTGAGGTCCTCCACAGTCTGAGGTCCTCCACACAGTCTGAGGTCCTCCACAGTCTGAGGTCCTCCACAGTCTGAGGTCCTCCACAGTCTGAGGTCCTCCACACAGTCTGAGGTCATCCACAGTCTGAGGTCCTCCACAGTCTGAGGTACTCCACACAGTCTGAGGTCCACCACAGTCTGAGGTCCACCACAGTCTGAGGTCCTCCACAGTCTGAGGTCCTCCACACAGTCTGAGGTCCACCACAGTCTGAGGTCCACCACAGTCTGAGGTCCTCCACACAGTCTGAGGTCCTCCACAGTCTGAGGTCCTCCACACAGTCTGAGGTCCTCCGCAGTCTGAGGTCCTCCACACAGTCTGAGGTCCACCACAGTCTGAGGTCCTCCACACAGTCTGAGGTCCACCACAGTCTGAGGTCCTCCACACAGTCTGAGGTCCTCCACACAGTCTGAGGTCCACCACAGTCTGAGGTCCTCCACACAGTCTGAGGTCCTCCACAGTCTTAGGTCCTCCACAGTCTGAGGTCCTCCACACAGTCTGAGGTCCTCCACAGTCTGAGGTCCTCCACAGTCTGAGGTCCTCCACACAGTCTGAGGTCCACCACAGTCTGAGGTCCACCACAGTCTGAGGTCCTCCACACAGTCTGAGGTCCACCACAGTCTGAAGTCCTCCATACAGTCTGAGGTCCTCCACAGTCTGAGGTCCTCCACACAGTCTGAGGTCCTCCACACAGTCTGAGGTCCTCCACACAGTCTGAGGTCCACCGCAGTCTGAGGTCCTCCACAGTCTGAGGTCCTCCACACAGTCTGAGGTCCTCCACACAGTCTGAGGTCCACCACAGTCTGAGTTCCTCCACACAGTCTGAGGTCCTCCACACAGTCTGAGGTCCTCCACAGAGTCTGAGGTCCACCACAGTCTGAGGTCCTCCACACAGTCTGAGGTCCTCCACACAGTCTGAGGTCCTCCACAGTCTGAGGTCCACCACAGTCTGAGGTCCTCCACACAGTCTGAGGTCCTCCACACAGTCTGAGGTCCACCACAGTCTGAGGTCCACCACAGTCTGAGGTCCTCCACACAGTCTGAGGTCCACCACAGTCTGAGGTCCTCCACACAGTCTGAGGTCCACCACAGTCTGAGGTCCTCCACACAGTCTGAGGTCCTCCACACAGTCTGAGGTCCTCCACAGTCTGAGGTCCTCCACACAGTCTGAGGTCCACCACAGTCTGAGGTCCTCCACACAGTCTGAGGTCCACCACAGTCTGAGGTCCTCCACAGTCTGAGGTCCACCACAGTCTGAGGCCCTCCACAGTCTGAGGTCCTCCACAGTCTGAGGTCCTCCTCAGTCTGAGGTCCTCCACAGTCTCAGGTCCTCCTCCACAGTCTGAGGTCCTCCACAGTCTGAGGTCCACCACAGTCTGAGGTTCTCCACAGTCTGAGGTACTCCACACAGTCTGAGGTCCTCCACAGTCTGAGGTCCTCCACACAGTCTGAGGTCCTCCACAGTCTGAGGTCCTCCACAGTCTGAGTTCCTCCACAGTCTGAGGTCCTCCACAGTCTGAGGTCCGCCACAGTCTGAGGTCCACCACAGTCTGAGGTCCTCCACAGTCTGAGGTCCTCCACACAGTCTGAGGTCCTCCACAGTCTGAGGTCCTCCACAGTCTGAGGTCCACCACAGTCTGAGGTCCTCTACAGTCTGAGGTCCTCCACACAGTCTGAAGTCCACCACAGTATGAGGTCCTCCACACAGTCTGAGGTCCTCCACAGTCTGAGGTCCTCCACACAGTCTGAGGTCCTCCGCAGTCTGAGGTCCTCCACACAGTCTGAGGTCCACCACAGTATGAGGTCCTCCACACAGTCTGAGGTCCTCCACAGTCTGAGGTCCTCCACAGTCTGAGGTCCTCCACACAGTCTGAGGTCCTCCACACAGTCTGAGGTCCACCACAGTCTGAGGTCCTCCACACAGTCTGAGGTCCTCCACAGTCTGAGGTCCTCCACAGTCTGAGGTCCTCCACACAGTCTGAGGTCCTCCACAGTCTGAGGTCCTCCACAGTCTGAGGTCCTCCACACAGTCTGCGGTCCACCACAGTCTGAGGTCCACCACAGTCTGAGGTCCTCCACACAGTCTGAGGTCCACCACAGTCTGAAGTCCTCCATACAGTCTGAGGTCCTCCACAGTCTGAGGTCCTCCACAGTCTGAGGTCCACCACAGTCTGAGGTCCTCCACAGTCTGAGGTCCTCCACACAGTCTGAGGTCCTCCACAGTCTGAGGTCCTCCACAGTCTGAGGTCCACCACAGTCTGAGGTCCTCTACAGTCTGAGGTCCTCCACACAGTCTGAAGTCCACCACAGTATGAGGTCCTCCACACAGTCTGAGGTCCTCCACAGTCTGAGGTCCTCTACACAGTCTGAGGTCCTCCGCAGTCTGAGGTCCTCCACACAGTCTGAGGTCCACCACAGTATGAGGTCCTCCACACAGTCTGAGGTCCTCCACAGTCTGAGGTCCTCCACAGTCTGAGGTCCTCCACACAGTCTGAGGTCCTCCACACAGTCTGAGGTCCACCACAGTCTGAGGTCCTCCACACAGTCTGAGGTCCTCCACAGTCTGAGGTCCTCCACAGTCTGAGGTCCTCCACAGTCTGAGGTCCTCCACACAGTCTGAGGTCCTCCACAGTCTGAGGTCCTCCACAGTCTGAGGTCCTCCACACAGTCTGCGGTCCACCACAGTCTGAGGTCCACCACAGTCTGAGGTCCTCCACACAGTCTGAGGTCCACCACAGTCTGAAGTCCTCCATACAGTCTGAGGTACTCCACAGTCTGAGGTCCTCCACACAGTCTGAGGTCCTCCACACAGTCTGAGGTCCTCCACACAGTCTGAGGTCCACCGCAGTCTGAGGGCCTCCACAGTCTGAGGTCCTCCACACAGTCTGAGGTCCTCCACAGTCTGAGGTCCTCCACACAGTCTGAGGTCCACCACAGTCTGAGGTCCTCCACACAGTCTGAGGTCCTCCACACAGTCTGAGGTCCTCCACACAGTCTGAGGTCCACCACAGTCTGAGGTCCTCCACAGAGTCTGAGGTCCACCACAGTCTGAGGTCCTCCACACAGTCTGAGGTCCTCCACACAGTCTGAGGTCCTCCATACAGTCTGAGGTCCTCCACACAGTCTGAGGTCCACCACAGTCTGAGGTCCTCCACACAGTCTGAGGTCCACCACAGTCTGAGGTCCTCCACACAGTCTAAGGTCCTCCACACAGTCTGAGGTCCTCCACACAGTCTGATGTCCTCCACAGTCTGAGGTCCTCCACAGTCTGAGGTCCACCACAGTCTGAGGTCCTCCACAGTCTGAGGTCCTCCACAGTCTGAGGTCCACCACAGTCTGAGGTCCTCCACAGTCTGAGGTCCTCCACAGTCTGAGGTCCTCCACACAGTCTGAGGTCCTCCACAGTCTGAGGTCCTCCACAGTCTGAGGTCCTCCACAGTCTGAGGTCCTCCACACAGTCTGAGGTCCACCACAGTCTGAGGTCCTCCACAGTCTGAGGTCCTCCACACAGTCTGAGGTCCACCACAGTCTGAGGTCCTCCACACAGTCTGAGGTCCTCCACAGTATGAGGTCCTCCACACAGTCTGAGGTCCTCCACAGTCTGAGGTCCTCCACAGTCTGAGGTCCTCCACAGTCTGAGTTCCTCCACAGTCTGAGGTCCTCCACAGTCTGAGGTCCTCCACACAGTCTGAGGTCCTCCACAGTCTGAGGTCCTCCACAGTCTGAGTTCCTCCACAGTCTGAGGTCCTCCACAGTCTGAGGTCCTCCACACAGTCTGAGGTCCACCACAGTCTGAGGTCCTCCACAGTCTGAGGTCCTCCACAGTCTGAGGTCCTCCACACAGTCTGAGGTCCACCACAGTCTGAAGTCCTCCATACAGTCTGAGGTCCTCCACAGTCTGAGGTCCTCCACACAGTCTGAGGTCCTCCACACAGTCTGAGGTCCACCGCAGTCTGAGGGCCTCCACAGTCTGAGGTCCTCCACACAGTCTGAGGTCCTCCACAGTCTGAGGTCCTCCACACAGTCTGAGGTCCACCACAGTCTGAGGTCCTCCACACAGTCTGAGGTCCTCCACAGTCCGAGTTCCTCCACACAGTCTGAGGTCCTCCACACAGTCTGAGGTCCTCCACACAGTCTGAGGTCCTCCACACAGTCTGAGGTCCACCACAATCTGAGGTCCTCCACACAGTCTGAGGTCCTCCACAGTCTGAGGTCCTCCACACAGTCTGAGGTCCTCCACACAGTCTGAGGTCCTCCACACAGTCTGAGGTCCTCCACAGAGTCTGAGGTCCACCACAGTCTGAGGTCCTCCACACAGTCTGAGGTCCTCCACACAGTCTGAGGTCCTCCACAGTCTGAGGTCCACCACAGTCTGAGGTCCTCCACACAGTCTGAGGTCCTCCACACAGTCTGAGGTCCTCCACACAGTCTGAGGTCCACCACAGTCTGAGGTCCTCCACACAGTCTGAGGTCCTCCACACAGTCTGAGGTCCTCCACAGTCTGAAGTCCTCCACAGTCTGAGGTCCACCACAGTCTGAGGCCCTCCACAGTCTGAGGTCCTCCACAGTCTGAGGTCCACCACAGTCTGAGGTCCTCCACAGTCTGAGGTCCTCCACACAGTCTGAGGTCCTCCAAACAGTCTGAGGTCCTCCACAGTCTGAGGTCCTCCACAGTCTGAGGTCCTCCACAGTCTGAGGTCCTCCACACAGTCTGAGGTCCTCCACACAGTCTGAGGTCCACCACAGTCTGAGGTCCTCCACACAGTCTGAGGTCCTCCACAGTCTGAGGTCCTCCACAGTCTGAGGTCCTCCACAGTCTGAGGTCCTCCACACAGTCTGAGGTCCTCCACAGTCTGAGGTCCTCCACAGTCTGAGGTCCTCCACACAGTCTGAGGTCCTCCACACAGTCTGCGGTCCACCACAGTCTGAGGTCCACCACAGTCTGAGGTCCTCCACACAGTCTGAGGTCCACCACAGTCTGAAGTCCTCCATACAGTCTGAGGTACTCCACAGTCTGAGGTCCTCCACACAGTCTGAGGTCCTCCACACAGTCTGAGGTCCTCCACACAGTCTGAGGTCCACCGCAGTCTGAGGGCCTCCACAGTCTGAGGTCCTCCACACAGTCTGAGGTCCTCCACAGTCTGAGGTCCTCCACACAGTCTGAGGTCCACCACAGTCTGAGGTCCTCCACACAGTCTGAGGTCCTCCACAGTCCGAGTTCCTCCACACAGTCTGAGGTCCTCCACACAGTCTGAGGTCCTCCACACAGTCTGAGGTCCACCACAGTCTGAGGTCCTCCACAGAGTCTGAGGTCCACCACAGTCTGAGGTCCTCCACACAGTCTGAGGTCCTCCACACAGTCTGAGGTCCTCCATACAGTCTGAGGTCCTCCACACAGTCTGAGGTCCACCACAGTCTGAGGTCCTCCACACAGTCTGAGGTCCAACACAGTCTGAGGTCCTCCACACAGTCTAAGGTCCTCCACACAGTCTGAGGTCCTCCACACAGTCTGATGTCCTCCACAGTCTGAGGTCCTCCACAGACTGAGGTCCACCACAGTCTGAGGTCCTCCACAGTCTGAGGTCCTCCACAGTCTGAGGTCCACCACAGTCTGAGGTCCTCCACAGTCTGAGGTCCTCCACAGTCTGAGGTCCTCCACACAGTCTGAGGTCCTCCACAGTCTGAGGTCCTCCACAGTCTGAGGTCCTCCACAGTCTGAGGTCCTCCACACAGTCTGAGGTCCACCACAGTCTGAGGTCCTCCACACAGTCTGAGGTCCTCCACAGTATGAGGTCCTCCACACAGTCTGAGGTCCTCCACAGTCTGAGGTCCTCCACAGTCTGAGGTCCTCCACAGTCTGAGTTCCTCCACAGTCTGAGGTCCTCCACAGTCTGAGGTCCTCCACACAGTCTGAGGTCCTCCACAGTCTGAGGTCCTCCACAGTCTGAGTTCCTCCACAGTCTGAGGTCCTCCACAGTCTGAGGTCCTCCACACAGTCTGAGGTCCACCACAGTCTGAGGTCCTCCACAGTCTGAGGTCCTCCACAGTCTGAGGTCCTCCACACAGTCTGAGGTCCACCACAGTCTGAAGTCCTCCATACAGTCTGAGGTCCTCCACAGTCTGAGGTCCTCCACACAGTCTGAGGTCCTCCACACAGTCTGAGGTCCTCCACACAGTCTGAGGTCCACCGCAGTCTGAGGGCCTCCACAGTCTGAGGTCCTCCACACAGTCTGAGGTCCTCCACAGTCTGAGGTCCTCCACACAGTCTGAGGTCCACCAAAGTCTGAGGTCCTCCACACAGTCTGAGGTCCTCCACAGTCCGAGTTCCTCCACACAGTCTGAGGTCCTCCACACAGTCTGAGGTCCTCCACACAGTCTGAGGTCCTCCACACAGTCTGAGGTCCACCACAATCTGAGGTCCTCCACACAGTCTGAGGTCCTCCACAGTCTGAGGTCCTCCACACAGTCTGAGGTCCTCCACACAGTCTGAGGTCCTCCACAGAGTCTGAGGTCCACCACAGTCTGAGGTCCTCCACACAGTCTGAGGTCCTCCACACAGTCTGAGGTCCTCCACAGTCTGAGGTCCACCACAGTCTGAGGTCCTCCACACAGTCTGAGGTCCTCCACACAGTCTGAGGTCCACCACAGTCTGAGGTCCACCACAGTCTGAGGTCCTCCACACAGTCTGAGGTCCACCACAGTCTGAGGTCCTCCACACAGTCTGAGGTCCTCCACACAGTCTGAGGTCCTCCACAGTCTGAAGTCCTCCACAGTCTGAGGTCCACCACAGTCTGAGGCCCTCCACAGTCTGAGGTCCTCCACAGTCTGAGGTCCACCACAGTCTGAGGTCCTCCACAGTCTGAGGTCCTCCACAGTCTGAGGTCCTCCACACAGTCTGAGGTCCTCCAAACAGTCTGAGGTCCTCCACAGTCTGAGGTCCTCCACAGTCTGAGGTTCTCCACAGTCTGAGGTCCTCCACAGTCTCAGGTCCTCCTCCACAGTCTGAGGTCCTCCACAGTCTGAGGTCCACCACAGTCTGAGGTCCTCCACAGTCTGAGGTCCACCACAGTCTGAGGTCCTCCACAGTCTGAGGTACTCCACACAGTCTGAGGTCCTCAACAGTCTGAGGTCCTCCACAGTCTGAGGTCCTCCACAGTCTGAGTTCCTCCACAGTCTGAGGTCCACCACAGTCTGAGGTCCTCCACAGTCTGAGGTCCTCCACACAGTCTGAGGTCCTCCACAGTCTGAGGTCCTCCACAGTCTGAGGTCCACCACAGTCTGAGGTCCTCTACAGTCTGAGGTCCTCCACACAGTCTGAAGTCCACCACAGTATGAGGTCCTCCACACAGTCTGAGGTCCTCCACAGTCTGAGGTCCTCCACACAGTCTGAGGTCCTCCGCAGTCTGAGGTCCTCCACACAGTCTGAGGTCCACCACAGTATGAGGTCCTCCACACAGTCTGAGGTCCTCCACAGTCTGAGGTCCTCCACAGTCTGAGGTCCTCCACACAGTCTGAGGTCCTCCACACAGTCTGAGGTCCACCACATTCTGAGGTCCTCCACACAGTCTGAGGTCCTCCACAGTCTGAGGTCCTCCACAGTCTGAGGTCCTCCACACAGTCTGAGGTCCTCCACAGTCTGAGGTCCTCCACAGTCTGAGGTCCTCCACACAGTCTGCGGTCCACCACAGTCTGAGGTCCACCACAGTCTGAGGTCCTCCACACAGTCTGAGGTCCACCACAGTCTGAAGTCCTCCATACAGTCTGAGGTCCTCCACAGTCTGAGGTCCTCCACAGTCTGAGGTCCACCACAGTCTGAGGTCCTCCACAGTCTGAGGTCCTCCACACAGTCTGAGGTCCACCACAGTCTGAAGTCCTCCATACAGTCTGAGGTCCTCCACAGTCTGAGGTCCTCCACAGTCTGAGGTCCACCACAGTCTGAGGTCCTCCACAGTCTGAGGTCCTCCACACAGTCTGAGGTCCTCCACAGTCTGAGGTCCTCCACAGTCTGAGGTCCACCACAGTCTGAGGTCCTCTACAGTCTGAGGTCCTCCACACAGTCTGAAGTCCACCACAGTATGAGGTCCTCCACACAGTCTGAGGTCCTCCACAGTCTGAGGTCCTCCACACATTCTGAGGTCCTCCGCAGTCTGAGGTCCTCCACACAGTCTGAGGTCCACCACAGTATGAGGTCCTCCACACAGTCTGAGGTCCTCCACAGTCTGAGGTCCTCCACAGTCTGAGGTCCTCCACACAGTCTGAGGTCCTCCACACAGTCTGAGGTCCACCACAGTCTGAGGTCCTCCACACAGTCTGAGGTCCTCCACAGTCTGAGGTCCTCCACAGTCTGAGGTCCTCCACACAGTCTGAGGTCCTCCACAGTCTGAGGTCCTCCACAGTCTGAGGTCCTCCACACAGTCTGCGGTCCACCACAGTCTGAGGTCCACCACAGTCTGAGGTCCTCCACACAGTCTGAGGTCCACCACAGTCTGAAGTCCTCCATACAGTCTGAGGTCCTCCACACAGTCTGAGGTCCTCCACACAGTCTGAGGTCCTCCACACAGTCTGAGGTCCACCGCAGTCTGAGGGCCTCCACAGTCTGAGGTCCTCCACACAGTCTGAGGTCCTCCACAGTCTGAGGTCCTCCACACAGTCTGAGGTCCTCCACAGTCTGAGGTCCTCCACACAGTCTGAGGTCCTCCACACAGTCTGAGGTCCACCACAGTCTGAGGTCCTCCACAGAGTCTGAGGTCCACCACACAGTCTCAGGTCCTCCACACAGTCTGAGGTCCTCCATACAGTCTGAGGTCCTCCACACAGTCTGAGGTCCACCACAGTCTGAGGTCCTCCACACAGTCTGAGGTCCACCACAGTCTGAGGTCCTCCACACAGTCTAAGGTCCTCCACACAGTCTGAGGTCCTCCACACAGTCTGAGGTCCTCCACAGTCTGAGGTCCTCCACAGTCTGAGGTCCACCACAGTCTGAGGTCCTCCACAGTCTGAGGTCCACCACAGTCTGAGGTCCTCCACAGTCTGAGGTCCTCCACAGTCTGAGGTCCTCCACACAGTCTGAGGTCCTCCACAGTCTGAGGTCCTCCACAGTCTGAGGTCCTCCACAGTCTGAGGTCCTCCACACAGTCTGAGGTCCACCACAGTCTGAGGTCCTCCACAGTCTGAGGTCCTCCACCCAGTCAGAGGTCCACCACAGTCTGAGGTCCACCACAGTCTGAGGTCCTCCACAGTCTGAGGTCCTCCACACAGTCTGAGGTCCTCCACAGTCTGAGGTCCTCCACACAGTCTGAGGTCCACCACAGTCTGAGGTCCTCCACAGTCTGAGGTCCTCCACAGTCTGAGTTCCTCCACAGTCTGAGGTCCTCCACAGTCTGAGGTCCTCCACACAGTCTGAGGTCCACCACAGTCTGAGGTCCTCCACAGTCTGAGGTCCTCCACAGTCTGAGTTCCTCCACAGTCTGAGGTCCTCCACAGTCTGAGGTCCTCCACACAGTCTGAGGTCCTCCACAGTCCGAGTTCCTCCACACAGTCTGAGGTCCTCCACACAGTCTGAGGTCCACCACAGTCTGAGGTCCTCCACACAGTCTGAGGTCCTCCACAGTCTGAGGTCCTCCACACAGTCTGAGGTCCACCACAGTCTGAGGTCCTCCACACAGTCTGAGGTCCTCCACAGTCCGAGTTCCTCCACACAGTCTGAGGTCCTCCACACAGTCTGAGGTCCACCACAGTCTGAGGTCCTCCACAGAGTCTGAGGTCCACCACAGTCTGAGGTCCTCCACACAGTCTCAGGTCCTCCACACAGTCTGAGGTCCTCCATACAGTCTGAGGTCCTCCACACAGTCTGAGGTCCACCACAGTCTGAGGTCCTCCACACAGTCTGAGGTCCACCACAGTCTGAGGTCCTCCACACAGTCTAAGGTCCTCCACACAGTCTGAGGTCCTCCATACAGTCTGAGGTCCTCCACACAGTCTGAGGTCCACCACAGTCTGAGGTCCTCCACACAGTCTGAGGTCCACCACAGTCTGAGGTCCTCCACACAGTCTAAGGTCCTCCACACAGTCTGAGTTCCTCCACAGTCTGAGGTCCTCCACAGTCTGAGGTCCACCACAGTCTGAGGTCCTCCACAGTCTGAGGTCCTCCAGGTCCTCTACATGAGGACCTGGAGGATGGTCCCCTGGGGGCACACTCTGACCCCTGCACCATCTCCAGCAGAATTAGAGAGAGAACGTTCTGGAAGGTTCTGGACGTTCATCTGCAGCTGTGATCCTCCTGAAGCTGTGAGACCTCGTGTCAGCTCCACTCCTTCAGCTCCTGGAATGTTCCTCCTCTCCAGCTGGACACACCTCCTCCACCCGGACACACCTCCTCCAGCCGGACACACCTCCTCCACCCGGACACACCTCCTCCAGCCGGACACACCTCCTCCACCCGGACACACCTCCTCCACCCGGACACACCTCCTCCTGCCGGACACACCTCAGACTGTGGAGGACCTCAGACTGTGTGGAGGACCTCAGACTGTGGAGGACCTCAGACTGTGGTGGACCTCAGACTGTGGAGGACCTCAGACTGTGGAGGACCTCAGACTGTGGAGGACCTGAGACTGTGGAGGAACTCAGACTGTGTGGAGGACCTCAGACTGTGGAGGACCTCAGACTGTGTGGAGGACCTCAGACTGCGGTGGACCTCAGACTGTGTGGAGGACCTCAGACTGTGTGGAGGACCTCAGACTGTGTGGAGGACTTCAGACTGTGGTGGACCCGGACATACCTCCTCCACCCGGACACACCTCCTCCAGCCGGACACACCTCCTCCAGCCGGACACACCTCCTCCACCCGCACACACCTCCTCCTGCCGGACACACCTCCTCCACCCGGACACACCTCCTCCTGCCGGACACACCTCCTCCACCCGGACACACCTCCTCCTGCCGGACACACCTCCTCCACCCGGACACACCTCCTCCTGCCGGACACACCTCCTCCACCCGGACACACCTCCTCCAGCCGGACACACCTCCTCCAGCCGGATACACCTCCTCCTGCCGGACACACCTCCTCCTGCCGGACACACCTCCTCCACCCGCACACACCTCCTCCTGCCGGACACACCTCCTCCACCCGGACACACCTCCTCCTGCCGGACACACCTCCTCCAGCCGGACACACCTCCTCCACCCGGACACACCTCCTCCACCCGGACACACCTCCTCCTGCCGAACACACCTCCTCCACCCGGACATACCTCCTCCACCCGGACACACCTCTTCCAGCCGGACACACCTCCTCCACCCGGACACACCTCCTCCAGCCGGACACACCTCCTCCACCCGCACACACCTCCTCCTGCCGGACACACCTCCTCCACCCGGACACACCTCCTCCTGCCGGACACACCTCCTCCAGCCGGACACACCTCCTCCACCCGGACACACCTCCTCCTGCCGGACACACCTCCTCCAGCCGGACACACCTCCTCCACCCGGACACACCTCCTCCACCCGGACACACCTCCTCCACCCGGACACACCTCCTCCTGCCGGACACACCTCCTCCACCCGGACACACCTCCTCCTGCCGGACACACCTCCTCCACCCGGACACACCTCCTCCACCCGGACACACCTCCACCTGCCGGACACACCTCCTCCACCCGGACACACCTCCTCCAGCCAGACACACCTCATCCAGCCGGACACACCTCCTCCAGCCGGACACACCTCCTCCACCCGGACACACCTCCTCCAGCCGGACACACCTCCTCCAGCCGGACACACCTCCTCCACCCGGACACACCTCCTCCACCCGGACACACCTCCTCCACCCGGACACACCTCCTCCACCTCTCTGGATCACTGCGTTCTTGGGATGGACACTCCTTTCTCTCCCTTTATCGCCTCTTTCTCCTCCTTGATCTTTCCATGTCTCACGGTGGACTTTAGACCGGTCAATAACATGTCATGAAGGTTGTGCCAGAGGAACCAGGAACCAGGAACCAGGAAGTGCATATTTAGAGTTGTATTGATACTTTTCAGAGCTCAACACTCACATTGTTGTATTCG
This sequence comes from Eucyclogobius newberryi, assembly GCF_026437365.1. NCBI lineage: Eukaryota > Metazoa > Chordata > Actinopteri > Gobiiformes > Gobiidae > Eucyclogobius > Eucyclogobius newberryi. Next base: position 634 of record NW_027316365.1, on the reverse strand, counting down.
AGGTGAAGCTGCACATTTTGCCAAGACTTCAAAATAAATGTCTTTTTGATGGTAAAACAAAGGGGAGAAGATGTGACAGCGTCACAGATTCAGCAGTAGATGTAATAAAAGAACCATTGGGGCGCGTTAGCGCCCCCTCCTCTTCATTGCCGATCATTGCCGCTTGCGGCTAGATTTACGCATTATTTCTGTAAAGTGTATAAAAAAAACACAAAAACGTGAGAGTGTTTCCCACTTGAGGATTTTGGTGTCGCTCCATCTAGTGGCAGCAGAGGGAATTACTGCAGGGGAAAGCTAGCTTGTCTAAGGCCAAATCTGAGGCTCTGAAGGAGCTTCAAAACCACAAATCGGTGGACCAGGACCTGGACCAGGACCAGACCAGGGCCGGGACCGGGGACCGGGACCGGGACCGGGACCAGGACCAGGACCAGGACCAGGACCAGAACCAGGATCTGAGGCAGGATTCGGGTCAGTCGAGTCCCTTCAAGGTTTTTCCTGTAACATTGTGTATTTGACTGGTTGCTGTGGCGATGATTATGGCTTTAGTTTAGTCACTAATGATATGTTCTGAAGGAGTCTCCCTCCTTCTCCACCAAAATTTTTCTCTCTCTCTTCCCACTCCCTCTCTCTCGCT
>NW_027316364.1:0-25193 GCF_026437365.1 Eucyclogobius newberryi | reverse complement strand
CCAGGTCTAAACCAGGGCTAAACCAGGTCTAAACCAGGTCGAAACCAGGACTAAACCAGGTCTAAACCAGGTATAAACCAGGACTGAACCAGGTATAAACCAGGACTAAACCAGGACTAAACCAGGTCGAAATCAGTGCTAAACCAGGTCTAAACCAGGACTAAACCAGGTCTAAACCAGTTCTAAACCAGGTCTAAACCAGGACTGAACCAGGTATAAACCAGGTCTAAACCAGGGCTAAACCAGGACTAAACCAGGACTAAACCAGGTCGAAATCAGTGCTAAACCAGGTCTAAACCAGGACTAAACCAGGTCTAAACCAGGACTAAACCAGGTATAAACCAGGACTAAACCAGGTCTAAACCAGGTCCAAACCAGGGCTAAACAAGGACTAAACTAGGTCGAAACCAGGGCTAAACCAGGTCTAAACCAGGTCTAAACCAGGACTAAACCAGGTCTAAACCAGGTCTAAACCAGGACTAAAACAGGTATAAACCAGGACTAAACCAGGTCTAAACCAGGACTAAACCAGGTCCAAACCAGGGCTAAACCAGGACCAAACCAGGTCGAAACCAGGTCTAAACCAGGTCTAAACCAAGACTAAACCAGGTCTAAACCAGGGCTAAACCAGGACTAAACCAGGACTAAACCAGGTCGAAATCAGTGCTAAACCAGGTCTAAACCAGGACTAAACCAGGTCTAAACCAGGACTAAACCAGGTATAAACCAGGACTAAACCAGGTCTAAACCAGGTCCAAACCAGGGCTAAACCAGGACTAAACCAGGTCGAAACCAGGGCTAAACCAGGTCTAAACCAGGTCTAAACCAGGACTAAACCAGGTCTAAACCAGGTCTAAACCAGGACTAAAACAGGTATAAACCAGGACTAAACCAGGTCTAAACCAGGACTAAACCAGGTCCAAACCAGGGCTAAACCAGGACCAAACCAGGTCGAAACCAGGGCTAAACCAGGGCTAAACCAGGGCTAAACCAGGTCTAAACCAGGTCTAAACCAGGACTAAACCAGGTCTAAACCAGGTCTAAACCAGGACTAAACCAGGACTAAACCAGGTCCAAACCAGGGCTAAACCAGGACTAAACCAGGACTAAACCAGGTCTAAACCAGGACTAAACCGGGACTATACCGGGTCTAAACCGGGACTAAACCGGGTCTAAAGAGGGTCTAAACCGGGTCTAACCGGGACTTAACCGGGACTAAACCAGGACTAAACCAGGACTAAACCAGGTCTAAACCAGGGCTAAACCAGGTCTAAACCAGGACTAAACCAGGGCTAAACCAGGACTAAACCAGGACTAAACCAGGTCTAAACCAGGTCTAAACCAGGTCTAAACCAGGTCTAAACCAGGACTGAACCAGGTATAAACCAGGACTGAACCAGGTATAAACCAGGACTAAACCAGGTCTAAACCAGGGCTAAACCAGGACTAAACCAGGACTAAACCAGGTCGAAACCAGTACTAAACCAGGTATAAACCAGGACTAAACCAGGTCTAAACCAGGTCTAAACCAGGACTAAACCAGGACTAAACCAGGACTAAACCAGGGCTAAACCAGGTCTAAACCAGGTCTAAACCAGGACTAAACCAGGTCTAAACCAGGACTAAACCAGGTCTAAACCAGGGCTAAACCAGGACTAAACCAGGACTAAACCAGGTCTAAACCAGGTCTAAACCAGGGCTAAACCAGGACTAAACCAGGTATAAACCAGGGCTAAACAAGGTCGAAACCAGGACTAAACCAGGACTAAACCAGGGCTAAACCAGGTCTAAACCAGGTCTAAACCAGGACTAAACCAGGTCTAAACCAGGACTAAACCAGGTCTAAACCAGGGCTAAACCAGGACTAAACCAGGACTAAACCAGGTCTAAGACAGGGCTAAACCAGGTCTAAACCAGGTCGAAACCAGGACTAAACCAGGTCTAAACCAGGTATAAACCAGGACTGAACCAGGTATAAACCAGGACTAAACCAGGACTAAACCAGGTCGAAATCAGTGCTAAACCAGGTCTAAACCAGGACTAAACCAGGTCTAAACCAGTTCTAAACCAGGTCTAAACCAGGACTGAACCAGGTATAAACCAGGTCTAAACCAGGGCTAAACCAGGACTAAACCAGGTCGAAATCAGTGCTAAACCAGGTCTAAACCAGGACTAAACCAGGTCTAAACCAGGACTAAACCAGGTCTAAACCAGGGCTAAACCAGGACTAAACCAGGACTAAACCAGGTCTAAACCAGGGCTAAACCAGGACTAAACCAGGTATAAACCAGGACTAAACTAGGTATAAACCAGGACTAAACCAGGTATAAACCAGGGCTAAACAAGGTCGAAACCAGGACTAAACCAGGACTAAACCAGGGCTAAACCAGGTCTAAACCAGGTCTAAACCAGGACTAAACCAGGTCTAAACCAGGACTAAACCAGGTCTAAACCAGGTCTAAAACAGGGCTAAACCAGGTCTAAACCAGGTCGAAACCAGGACTAAACCAGGTCTAAACCAGGTATAAACCAGGACTGAACCAGGTATAAACCAGGACTAAACCAGGACTAAACCAGGTCGAAATCAGTGCTAAACCAGGTCTAAACCAGGACTAAACCAGGTCTAAACCAGTTATAAACCAGGTCTAAACCAGGACTGAACCAGGTATAAACCAGGTCTAAACCAGGGCTAAACCAGGACTAAACCAGGTCGAAATCAGTGCTAAACCAGGTCTAAACCAGGACTAAACCAGGTCTAAACCAGGACTAAACCAGGTATAAACCAGGACTAAACCAGGTCTAAACCAGGTCCAAACCAGGGCTAAACCAGGACAAAACCAGGTCGAAACCAGGGCTAAACCAGGTCTAAACCAGGTCTAAACCAGGACTAAACCAGGTCTAAACCAGGTCTAAACCAGGACTAAAACAGGTATAAACCAGGACTAAACCAGGTCCAAACCAGGGCTAAACCAGGACCAAACCAGGACCAAACCAGGTCGAAACCAGGGCTAAACCAGGTCTAAACCAGGTCTAAACCAGGACTAAACCAGGTCTAAACCAGGTCTAAACCAGGACTAAACCAGGACTAAACCAGGTCCAAACCAGGGCTAAACCAGGACTAAACCAGGACTAAACCAGGTCTAAACCAGGACTAAACCAGGTCCAAACCAGGGCTAAACCAGGACCAAACCAGGTCTAAACCAGGACTAAACCAGGTCTAAACCAGGTATAAACCAGGACTAAACCAGGTCTAAACCAGGATTAACCAGGTCTAAACCAGGTCTAAACCAGGACTAAACCAGGTCTAAACCAGGTCTAAACCAGGTCTACACCAGGTCTAAACCAGGACTAAACCAGGTCTAAACCAGGTCTAAACCAGGTATAAACCAGGACTGAACCAGGTATAAACCAGGACTAAACCAGGTCTAAACCAGGGATAAACCAGGACTAAACCAGGACTAAACCAGGTCGAAACCAGTGCTAAACCAGGTCTAAACCAGGACTAAACCAGGACTAAACCAGGACTAAACCAGGTCTAAACCAGGTCCAAACCAGGGCTAAACCAGGACTAAACCAGGTCGAAACCAGTGCTAAACCAGGTCTAAACCAGGACTAAACCAGGTCTAAACCAGGACTAAACCAGGTATAAACCAGGTCTAAACCAGGTCTAAACCAGGGCTAAACCAGGACTAAACCAGGTCTAAACCAGGACTAAACCAGGTCTAAACCAGGTCTAAACCAGGACTAAACCAGGTCTAAACCAGGACTAAACCAGGACTAAACCAGGACTAAACCAGGTCTAAACCAGGACTAAACCAGGTCTAAACCAGGTCTAAACCAGGTCTAAACCAGGTCTAAACCAGGACTAAACCAGGTCTAAACCAGGTATAAACCAGGACTGAACCAGGTATAAACCGGGACTAAACCAGGACTAAACCAGGTCGAAATCAGTGCTAAACCAGGTCTAAACCAGGACTAAACCAGGTCTAAACCAGGTCTAAACCAGGTCCAAACCAGGTCTAAACCAGGACTGAACCAGGTATAAACCAGGTCTAAACCAGGTCTAAACCAGGTCTAAACCAGGGCTAAACCAGGACTAAACCAGGACTAAACCAGGTCGAAATCAGTGCTAAACCAGGTCTAAACCAGGACTAAACCAGGTCTAAACCAGGACTAAACCAGGTATAAACCAGGACTAAACCAGGTCTAAACCAGGTCCAAACCAGGGCTAAACCAGGACTAAACCAGGTCGAAACCAGGGCTAAACCAGGTCTAAACCAGGTCTAAACCAGGTCTAAACCAGGTCTAAACCAGGACTAAACCAGTTCTAAACCAGGTCTAAACCAGGTATAAACCAGGACTAAACCAGGGCTAAACCAGGACCAAACCAGGTCGAAACCAGGGCTAAACCAGGTCTAAACCAGGTCTAAACCAGGACTAAACCAGGTCTAAACCAGGTCTAAACCAGGATTAAACCAGGTCCAAACCAGGGCTAAACCAGGACTAAACCAGGACCAAACCAGGTCTAAACCAGGACTAAACCAGGACTAAACCGGGTCTAAACCGGGACTAAACCGGGTCTAAACCGGGTCTAAACCGGGTCTAACCGGGACTTAACCGGGACTAAACCAGGTCTAAACCAGGTCTAAACCAGGACTAAACCAGGTCTAAACCAGGACTGAACCAGGACTAAACCAGGTCCAAACCAGGGCTAAACCAGGACTAAACCAGGACTAAACCAGGTCTAAACCAGGACTAAACCGGGACTATACCGGGTCTAAACCGGGACTAAACCGGGTCTAAACAGGGTCTAAACCGGGTCTAACCGGGACTTAACCGGGACTAAACCAGGACTAAACCAGGACTAAACCAGGTCTAAACCAGGGCTAAACCAGGTCTAAACCAGGACTAAACCAGGGCTAAACCAGGACTAAACCAGGACTAAACCAGGTCTAAACCAGGTCTAAACCAGGTCTAAACCAGGACTGAACCAGGTATAAACCAGGACTGAACCAGGTATAAACCAGGACTAAACCAGGACTAAACCAGGGCTAAACCAGGACTAAACCAGGACTAAACCAGGTCGAAACCAGTGCTAAACCAGGTCTAAACCAGGACTAAACCAGGTCTAAACCAGGACTAAACCAGGTATAAACCAGGACTAAACCAGGTCTAAACCAGGTCTAAACCAGGACTAAACCAGGACTAAACCAGGACTAAACCAGGGCTAAACCAGGTCTAAACCAGGTCTAAACCAGGACTAAACCAGGTCTAAACCAGGACTAAACCAGGTCTAAACCAGGGCTAAACCAGGACTAAACCAGGACTAAACCAGGTCTAAACCAGGTCTAAACCAGGGCTAAACCAGGACTAAACCAGGTATAAACCAGGACTAAACTAGGTATAAACCAGGACTAAACCAGGTATAAACCAGGGCTAAACAAGGTCGAAACCAGGACTAAACCAGGACTAGACCAGGGCTAAACCAGGTCTAAACCAGGTCTAAACCAGGACTAAACCAGGTCTAAACCAGGACTGAACCAGGTCTAAACCAGGTCTAAAACAGGGCTAAACCAGGTCTAAACCAGGTCGAAACCAGGACTAAACCAGGACTAAACCAGGTCTAAAACCGGGCTAAACCAGGTCTAAACCAGGTCGAAACCAGGACTAAACCAGGTCTAAACCAGGTGTAAACCAGGACTGAACCAGGTATAAACCAGGACTAAACCAGGACTAAACCAGGTCGAAATCAGTGCTAAACCAGGTCTAAACCAGGACTAAACCAGGTCTAAACCAGTTCTAAACCAGGTCTAAACCAGGACTGAACCAGGTTTAAACCAGGTCTAAACCAGGGCTAAACCAGGACTAAACCAGGACTAAACCAGGTCGAAATCAGTGCTAAACCAGGTCTAAACCAGGACTAAACCAGGTCTAAACCAGGACTAAACCAGGTATAAACCAGGACTAAACCAGGTCTAAACCAGGTCCAAACCAGGGCTAAACCAGGACTAAACCAGGTCGAAACCAGGGCTAAACCAGGTCTAAACCAGGTCTAAACCAGGACTAAACCAGGTCTAAACCAGGTCTAAACCAGGACTAAAACAGGTATAAACCAGGACTAAACCAGGTCTAAACCAGGACTAAACCAGGTCCAAACCAGGGCTAAACCAGGACCAAACCAGGTCGAAACCAGGGCTAAACCAGGGCTAAACCAGGTCTAAACCAGGACTAAACCAGGTCTAAACCAGGTCTAAACCAGGACTAAACCAGGACTAAACCAGGTCCAAACCAGGGCTAAACCAGGACTAAACCAGGACTAAACCAGGTCTAAACCAGGACTAAACCAGGTCCAAACCAGGGCTAAACCAGGACCAAACCAGGTCTAAACCAGGACTAAACCAGGTCTAAACCAGGTATAAACCAGGACTAAACCAGGTCTAAACCAGGATTAACCAGGTCTAAACCAGGTCTAAACCAGGACTAAACCAGGTCTAAACCAGGTCTAAACCAGGTCTACACCAGGTCTAAACCAGGACTAAACCAGGTCTAAACCAGGTCTAAACCAGGTATAAACCAGGACTGAACCAGGTATAAACCAGGACTAAACCAGGGATAAACCAGGACTAAACCAGGACTAAACCAGGTCGAAACCAGTGCTAAACCAGTTCTAAACCAGGACTAAACCAGGACTAAACCAGGACTAAACCAGGTCTAAACCAGGTCCAAACCAGGGCTAAACCAGGACTAAACCAGGTCGAAACCAGTGCTAAACCAGGTCTAAACCAGGACTAAACCAGGTCTAAACCAGGACTAAACCAGGTATAAACCAGGTCTAAACCAGGTCTAAACCAGGGCTAAACCAGGACTAAACCAGGTCTAAACCAGGACTAAACCAGGTCTAAACCAGGTCTAAACCAGGACTAAACCAGGTCTAAACCAGGACTAAACCAGGACTAAACCAGGTCTAAACCAGGACTAAACCAGGTCTAAACCAGGTCTAAACCAGGTCTAAACCAGGACTAAACCAGGTCTAAACCAGGTATAAACCAGGACTGAACCAGGTATAAACCGGGACTAAACCAGGACTAAACCAGGTCGAAATCAGTGCTAAACCAGGTCTAAACCAGGACTAAACCAGGTCTAAACCAGGTCTAAACCAGGTCCAAACCAGGTCTAAACCAGGACTGAACCAGGTATAAACCAGGTCTAAACCAGGTCTAAACCAGGTCTAAACCAGGGCTAAACCAGGACAAAACCAGGACTAAACCAGGTCGAAATCAGTGCTAAACCAGGTCTAAACCAGGACTAAACCAGGTCTAAACCAGGACTAAACCAGGTATAAACCAGGACTAAACCAGGTCTAAACCAGGTCCAAACCAGGGCTAAACCAGGACTAAACCAGGTCGAAACCAGGGCTAAACCAGGTCTAAACCAGGTCTAAACCAGGTCTAAACCAGGTCTAAACCAGGACTAAACCAGTTCTAAACCAGGTCTAAACCAGGTATAAACCAGGACTAAACCAGGGCTAAACCAGGACCAAACCAGGTCGAAACCAGGGCTAAACCAGGTCTAAACCAGGTCTAAACCAGGACTAAACCAGGTCTAAACCAGGTCTAAACCAGGATTAAACCAGGTCCAAACCAGGGCTAAACCAGGACTAAACCAGGACCAAACCAGGTCTAAACCAGGTCGAAACCAGGGCTAAACCAGGTCTAAACCAGGTCTAAACCAGGTCTAAACCAGGTCTAAACCAGGACTAAACCAGTTCTAAACCAGGTCTAAACCAGGTATAAACCAGGACTAAACCAGGGCTAAACCAGGACCAAACCAGGTCGAAACCAGGGCTAAACCAGGTCTAAACCAGGTCTAAACCAGGACTAAACCAGAGGTCTAAACCAGGTCTAAACCAGGATTAAACCAGGTCCAAACAGGGCTAAACCAGGACTAAACCAGGACCAAACCAGGTCTAAACCAGGACTAAACCAGGACTAAACCGGGTCTAAACCGGGACTAAACCGGGTCTAAACCGGGTCTAACCGGGACTTAACCGGGACTAAACCAGGTCTAAACCAGGTCTAAACCAGGACTAAACCAGGTCTAAACCAGGACTGAACCAGGACTAAACCAGGTCCAAACCAGGGCTAAACCAGGACTAAACCAGGACTAAACCAGGTCTAAACCAGGACTAAACCGGGACTATACCGGGTCTAAACCGGGACTAAACCGGGTCTAAGCAGGGTCTAAACCGGGTCTAACCGGGACTTAACCGGGACTAAACCAGGACAAAACCAGGACTAAACCAGGTCTAAACCAGGGCTAAACCAGGTCTAAACCAGGACTAAACCAGGGCTAAACCAGGACTAAACCAGGACTAAACCAGGTCTAAACCAGGTCTAAACCAGACTGAACCAGGTATAAACCAGGACTGAACCAGGTATAAACCAGGACTAAACCAGGACTAAACCAGGGCTAAACCAGGACTAAACCAGGACTAAACCAGGTCGAAACCAGTGCTAAACCAGGTCTAAACCAGGACTAAACCAGGTCTAAACCAGGACTAAACCAGGTATAAACCAGGACTAAACCAGGTCTAAACCAGGTCTAAACCAGGACTAAACCAGGACTAAACCAGGACTAAACCAGGGCTAAACCAGGTCTAAACCAGGTCTAAACCAGGACTAAACCAGGTCTAAACCAGGACTAAACCAGGTCTAAACCAGGGCTAAACCAGGACTAAACCAGGACTAAACCAGGTCTAAACCAGGTCTAAACCAGGGCTAAACCAGGACTAAACCAGGTATAAACCAGGACTAAACTAGGTATAAACCAGGACTAAACCAGGTATAAACCAGGGCTAAACAAGGTCGAAACCAGGACTAAACCAGGACTAGACCAGGGCTAAACCAGGTCTAAACCAGGTCTAAACCAGGACTAAACCAGGTCTAAACCAGGACTGAACCAGGTCTAAACCAGGTCTAAAACAGGGCTAAACCAGGTCTAAACCAGGTCGAAACCAGGACTAAACCAGGACTAAACCAGGTCTAAAACAGGGCTAAACCAGGTCTAAACAGGTCGAAACCAGGACTAAACCAGGTCTAAACCAGGTGTAAACCAGGACTGAACCAGGTATAAACCAGGACTAAACCAGGACTAAACCAGGTCGAAATCAGTGCTAAACCAGGTCTAAACCAGGACTAAACCAGGTCTAAACCAGTTCTAAACCAGGTCTAAACCAGGACTGAACCAGGTTTAAACCAGGTCTAAACCAGGGCTAAACCAGGACTAAACCAGGACTAAACCAGGTCGAAATCAGTGCTAAACCAGGTCTAAACCAGGACTAAACCAGGTCTAAACCAGGACTAAAACCAGGTATAAACCAGGACTAAACCAGGTCTAAACCAGGTCCAAACCAGGGCTAAACCAGGACTAAACCAGGTCGAAACCAGGGCTAAACCAGGTCTAAACCAGGTCTAAACCAGGACTAAACCAGGTCTAAACCAGGTCTAAACCAGGACTAAAACAGGTATAAACCAGGACTAAACCAGGTCTAAACCAGGACTAAACCAGGTCCAAACCAGGGCTAAACCAGGACCAAACCAGGTCGAAACCAGGGCTAAACCAGGGCTAAACCAGGTCTAAACCAGGTCTAAACCAGGACTAAACCAGGTCTAAACCAGGTCTAAACCAGGACTAAACCAGGACTAAACCAGGTCCAAACCAGGGCTAAACCAGGACTAAACCAGGTCTAAACCAGGACTAAACCAGGACTAAACCGGGTCTAAACCGGGACTAAACCGGGTCTAAACCGGGTCTAACCGGGACTTAACCGGGACTAAACCGGGACTAAACCAGGACTAAACCAGGTCTAAACCAGGGCTAAACCAGGTCTAAACCAGGACTAAACCAGGGCTAAACCAGGACTAAACCAGGTCTAAACCAGGTCTAAACCAGGACTAAACCAGGTCTAAACCAGGTCTAAACCAGGTCTAAACCAGGACTGAACCAGGTATAAACCAGGACTAAACCAGGTCCAAACCAGGTCTAAACCAGTGCTAAACCAGGTCTAAACCAGGACTAAACCAGGACTAAACCAGGACTAAACCAGGTCTAAACCAGGTCCAAACCAGGGCTAAACCAGGACTAAACCAGGTCGAAACCAGGGCTAAACCAGGTCTAAACCAGGTATAAACCAGGACTAAACCAGGTCTAAACCAGGTCTAAACCAGGACTTAACCAGGTATAAACCAGGACTAAACCAGGTCTAAACCAGGACTAAACCAGGTCCAAACCAGGGCTAAACCAGGACCAAACCAGGTCGAAACCAGGACTAAACCAGGTCTAAACCAGGTATAAACCAGGACTAAAACCAGGTCTAAACCAGGATTAACCAGGTCTAAACCAGGGCTAAACCAGGACTAAACCAGGTCCAAACCAGGTCTAAACCAGGACTAAACCAGGTCTAAACCAGGTCTAAACCAGGTATAAACCAGGACTAAACCAGGTCCAAACCAGGGATAAACCAGGACTAAACCAGGACTAAACCAGGTCGAAACCAGGTCTAAACCAGGGCTAAACCAGGACTAAACCAGGTCGAAACCAGGGCTAAACCAGGTCGAAACCAGGTCTAAACCAGGATTAAACCAGGTCTAAACCAGGTCTAAACCAGGACTTAACCAGGTATAAACCAGGTCTAAACCAGGTCTAAACCAGGGCTAAACCAGGACTTAACCAGGTATAAACCAGGACTAAACTAGGTATAAAACCAGGACTAAACCAGGTATAAACCAGGGCTAAACAAGGTCGAAACCAGGACTAAACCAGGACTAAACCAGGGCTAAACCAGGTCTAAACCAGGGCTAAACCAGGACTAAACCAGGACTAAACCAGGTCTAAACCAGGGCTAAACCAGGTCGAAACCAGGACTAAACCAGGTCTAAACCAGGTATAAACCAGGACTGAACCAGGTATAAACCAGGACTAAACCAGGACTAAACCAGGTCGAAATCAGTGCTAAACCAGGTCTAAACCAGGACTAAACCAGGTCTAAACCAGTTCTAAACCAGGTCTAAACCAGGACTGAACCAGGTATAAACCAGGTCTAAACCACAGGGCTAAACCAGGACTAAACCAGGACTAAACCAGGTCGAAATCAGTGCTAAACCAGGTCTAAACCAGGACTAAACCAGGTCTAAACCAGGACTAAACCAGGTATAAACCAGGACTAAACCAGGTCTAAACCAGGTCCAAACCAGGGCTAAACCAGGACTAAACCAGGTCGAAACCAGGGCTAAACCAGGTCTAAACCAGGTCTAAACCAGGACTAAACCAGGTCTAAACCAGGTCTAAACCAGGACTAAAACAGGTATAAACCAGGACTAAACCAGGTCTAAACCAGGACTAAACCAGGTCCAAACCAGGGCTAAACCAGGACCAAACCAGGTCGAAACCAGGTCTAAACCAGGTCTAAACCAAGACTAAACCAGGTCTAAACCAGGGCTAAACCAGGACTAAACCAGGACTAAACCAGGTCGAAATCAGTGCTAAACCAGGTCTAAACCAGGACTAAACCAGGTCTAAACCAGGACTAAACCAGGTATAAACCAGGACTAAACCAGGTCTAAACCAGGTCCAAACCAGGGCTAAACCAGGACTAAACCAGGTCGAAACCAGGGCTAAACCAGGTCTAAACCAGGTCTAAACCAGGACTAAACCAGGTCTAAACCAGGTCTAAACCAGGACTAAAACAGGTATAAACCAGGACTAAACCAGGTCTAAACCAGGACTAAACCAGGTCCAAACCAGGGCTAAACCAGGACCAAACCAGGTCGAAACCAGGGCTAAACCAGGGCTAAACCAGGGCTAAACCAGGTCTAAACCAGGTCTAAACCAGGACTAAACCAGGTCTAAACCAGGTCTAAACCAGGACTAAACCAGGACTAAACCAGGTCCAAACCAGGGCTAAACCAGGACTAAACCAGGACTAAACCAGGTCTAAACCAGGACTAAACCAGGACTAAACCGGTCTAAACCGGGACTAAATCGGGTCTAAACCGGGTCTAAACTGGGTCTAACCGGGACTTAACCGGGACTAAACCAGGACTAAACCAGGACTAAACCAGGTCTAAACCAGGGCTAAACCAGGTCTAAACCAGGACTAAACCAGGGCTAAACCAGGACTAAACCAGGTCTAAACCAGGTCTAAACCAGGGACTAAACCAGGTCTAAACCAGGTCTAAACCAGGTCTAAACCAGGATTGAACCAGGAATAAACCAGGACTAAACCAGGTCCAAACCAGGGATAAACCAGGACTAAACCAGGACTAAACCAGGTCGAAACCAGTGCTAAACCAGGTCTAAACCAGGACTAAACCAGGACTAAACCAGGACTAAACCAGGTCTAAACCAGGTCCAAACCAGGGCTAAACCAGGACTAAACCAGGTCGAAACCAGGGCTAAACCAGGTCTAAACCAGGTCTAAACCAGGACTAAACCAGGTCTAAACCAGGTCTAAACCAGGACTTAACCAGGTATAAACCAGGACTAAACCAGGTCTAAACCAGGACTAAACCAGGTCCAAACCAGGGCTAAACCAGGACAAAACCAGGTCGAAACCAGGACTAAACCAGGTATAAACCAGGACTAAACCAGGTCTAAACCAGGATTAACCAGGTCTAAACCAGGGCTAAACCAGGACTAAACCAGGTCTAAACCAGGTCTAAACCAGGACTAAACCAGGTCTAAACCAGGTCTAAACCAGGTATAAACCAGGACTGAACCAGGTATAAACCAGGACTAAACCAGGTCCAAACCAGGGATAAACCAGGACTAAACCAGGACTAAACCAGGTCGAAACCAGGTCTAAACCAGGGCTAAACCAGGACTAAACCAGGTCGAAACCAGGTCTAAACCAGGTCTAAACCAGGACTAAACCAGGTCTAAACCAGGCCTAAACCAGGTCTAAACCAGGACTGAACCAGGTATAAACCAGGACTAAACCAGGTCCAAACCAGGTCTAAACCAGGACTAAACCAGGTCGAAACCAGGGCTAAACCAGGTCTAAACCAGGTATAAACCAGGAATAAACCAGGTCTAAACCAGGTCTAAACCAGGACTTAACCAGGTATAAACCAGGACTAAACCAGGTCTAAACCAGGACTAAACCAGGTCCAAACCAGGGCTAAACCAGGACCAAACCAGGTCGAAACCAGGACTAAACCAGGTCTAAACCAGGTATAAACCAGGACTAAACCAGGTCTAAACCAGGATTAACCAGGTCTAAACCAGGGCTAAACCAGGACTAAACCAGGTCCAAACCAGGTCTAAACCAGGACTAAACCAGGTCTAAACCAGGTCTAAACCAGGTATAAACCAGGACTAAACCAGGTCCAAACCAGGGATAAACCAGGACTAAACCAGGACTAAACCAGGTCGAAACCAGGTCTAAACCAGGGCTAAACCAGGACTAAACCAGGTCGAAACCAGGGCTAAACCAGGTCGAAACCAGGTCTAAACCAGGATTAAACCAGGTCTAAACCAGGTCTAAACCAGGACTTAACCAGGTATAAACCAGGTCTAAACCAGGTCTAAACCAGGGCTAAACCAGGACTTAACCAGGTATAAACCAGGACTAAACTAGGTATAAACCAGGACTAAACCAGGTATAAACCAGGGCTAAACAAGGTCGAAACCAGGACTAAACCAGGACTAAACCAGGGCTAAACCAGGTCTAAACCAGGGCTAAACCAGGACTAAACCAGGACTAAACCAGGTCTAAACCAGGGCTAAACCAGGTCTAAACCAGGTCGAAACCAGGACTAAACCAGGTCTAAACCAGGTATAAACCAGGACTGAACCAGGTATAAACCAGGACTAAACCAGGACTAAACCAGGTCGAAATCAGTGCTAAACCAGGTCTAAACCAGGACTAAACCAGGTCTAAACCAGTTCTAAACCAGGTCTAAACCAGGACTGAACCAGGTATAAACCAGGTCTAAACCAGGGCTAAACCAGGACTAAACCAGGACTAAACCAGGTCGAAATCAGTGCTAAACCAGGTCTAAACCAGGACTAAACCAGGTCTAAACCAGGTCTAAACCAGGTATAAACCAGGACTAAACCAGGTCTAAACCAGGTCCAAACCAGGGCTAAACCAGGACTAAACCAGGTCGAAACCAGGGCTAAACCAGGTCTAAACCAGGTCTAAACCAGGACTAAACCAGGTCTAAACCAGGTCTAAACCAGGACTAAAACAGGTATAAACCAGGACTAAACCAGGTCTAAACCAGGACTAAACCAGGTCCAAACCAGGGCTAAACCAGGACCAAACCAGGTCGAAACCAGGGCTAAACCAGGGCTAAACCAGGGCTAAACCAGGGCTAAACCAGGTCTAAACCAGGTCTAAACCAGGACTAAACCAGGTCTAAACCAGGTCTAAACCAGGACTAAACCAGGACTAAACCAGGTCCAAACCAGGGCTAAACCAGGACTAAACCAGGACTAAACCAGGTCTAAACCAGGACTAAACCAGGACTAAACCGGGTCTAAACCGGGACTAAACCGGGTCTAAACCGGGTCTAAACTGGGTCTAACCGGGACTTAACCGGGACTAAACCAGGACTAAACCAGGACTAAACCAGGTCTAAACCAGGGCTAAACCAGGTCTAAACCAGGACTAAACCAGGGCTAAACCAGGACTAAACCAGGTCTAAACCAGGTCTAAACCAGGACTAAACCAGGTCTAAACCAGGTCTAAACCAGGTCTAAACCAGGACTGAACCAGGTATAAACCAGGACTAAACCAGGTCCAAACCAGGGATAAACCAGGACTAAACAAGGACTAAACCAGGTCGAAACCAGTGCTAAACCAGGTCTAAACCAGGACTAAACCAGGACTAAACCAGGACTAAACCAGGACTAAACCAGGTCTAAACCAGGTCCAAACCAGGGCTAAACCAGGACTAAACCAGGTCGAAACCAGGGCTAAACCAGGTCTAAACCAGGTCTAAACCAGGACTAAACCAGGTCTAAACCAGGTCTAAACCAGGACTTAACCAGGTCTAAACCAGGTCTAAACCAGGACTTAACCAGGTATAAACCAGGACTAAACCAGGTATAAACCAGGACTAAACCAGGTCTAAACCAGGACTTAACCAGGTCTAAACCAGGTCTAAACCAGGACTTAACCAGGTATAAACCAGGGCTAAACCAGGTCGAAATCAGTGCTAAACCAGGTCTAAACCAGGACTAAACCAGGTCTAAACCAGTTCTAAACCAGGTCTAAACCAGGACTGAACCAGGTATAAACCAGGTCTAAACCAGGGCTAAACCAGGACTAAACCAGGACTAAACCAGGTCGAAATCAGTGCTAAACCAGGTCTAAACCAGGACTAAACCAGGTCTAAACCAGGACTAAACCAGGTATAAACCAGGACTAAACCAGGTCTAAACCAGGTCCAAAACAGGGCTAAACCAGGACTAAACCAGGTCGAAACCAGGGCTAAACCAGGTCTAAACCAGGTCTAAACCAGGACTAAACCAGGTCTAAACCAGGTCTAAACCAGGACTAAAACAGGTATAAACCAGGACTAAACCAGGTCTAAACCAGGACTAAACCAGGTCCAAACCAGGGCTAAACCAGGACCAAACCAGGTCGAAACCAGGTCTAAACCAGGTCTAAACCAAGACTAAACCAGGTCTAAACCAGGGCTAAACCAGGACTAAACCAGGACTAAACCAGGTCGAAATCAGTGCTAAACCAGGTCTAAACCAGGACTAAACCAGGTCTAAACCAGGACTAAACCAGGTATAAACCAGGACTAAACCAGGTCTAAACCAGGTCCAAACCAGGGCTAAACCAGGACTAAACCAGGTCGAAACCAGGGCTAAACCAGGTCTAAACCAGGTCTAAACCAGGACTAAACCAGGTCTAAACCAGGTCTAAACCAGGACTAAAACAGGTATAAACCAGGACTAAACCAGGTCTAAACCAGGACTAAACCAGGTCCAAACCAGGGCTAAATCAGGACCAAACCAGGTCGAAACCAGGGCTAAACCAGGGCTAAACCAGGGCTAAACCAGGTCTAAACCAGGTCTAAACCAGGACTAAACCAGGTCTAAACCAGGTCTAAACCAGGACTAAACCAGGACTAAACCAGGTCCAAACCAGGGCTAAACCAGGACTAAACCAGGACTAAACCAGGTCTAAACCAGGACTAAACCAGGACTAAACCGGGTCTAAACCGGGACTAAATCGGGTCTAAACCGGGTCTAAACTGGGTCTAACCGGGACTTAACCGGGACTAAACCAGGACTAAACCAGGACTAAACCAGGTCTAAACCAGGGCTAAACCAGGTCTAAACCAGGACTAAACCAGGGCTAAACCAGGACTAAACCAGGTCTAAACCAGGTCTAAACCAGGACTAAACCAGGTCTAAACCAGGTCTAAACCAGGTCTAAACCAGGATTGAACCAGGTATAAACCAGGACTAAACCAGGTCCAAACCAGGGATAAACCAGGACTAAACCAGGACTAAACCAGGTCGAAACCAGTGCTAAACCAGGTCTAAACCAGGACTAAACCAGGACTAAACCAGGACTAAACCAGGTCTAAACCAGGTCCAAACCAGGGCTAAACCAGGACTAAACCAGGTCGAAACCAGGGCTAAACCAGGTCTAAACCAGGTCTAAACCAGGACTAAACCAGGTCTAAACCAGGTCTAAACCAGGACTTAACCAGGTATAAACCAGGACTAAACCAGGTCTAAACCAGGACTAAACCAGGTCCAAACCAGGGCTAAACCAGGACAAAACCAGGTCGAAACCAGGACTAAACCAGGTCTAAACCAGGTATAAACCAGGACTAAACCAGGTCTAAACCAGGATTAACCAGGTCTAAACCAGGGCTAAACCAGGACTAAACCAGGTCTAAACCAGGTCTAAACCAGGACTAAACCAGGTCTAAACCAGGTCTAAACCAGGTATAAACCAGGACTGAACCAGGTATAAACCAGGACTAAACCAGGTCCAAACCAGGGATAAACCAGGACTAAACCAGGACTAAACCAGGTCGAAACCAGGTCTAAACCAGGGCTAAACCAGGACTAAACCAGGTCGAAACCAGGTCTAAACCAGGTCTAAACCAGGACTAAACCAGGTCTAAACCAGGCCTAAACCAGGTCTAAACCAGGACTGAACCAGGTATAAACCAGGACTAAACCAGGTCCAAACCAGGTCTAAACCAGGACTAAACCAGGTCGAAACCAGGGCTAAACCAGGTCTAAACCAGGTATAAACCAGGAATAAACCAGGTCTAAACCAGGTCTAAACCAGGACTTAACCAGGTATAAACCAGGACTAAACCAGGTCTAAACCAGGACTAAACCAGGTCCAAACCAGGGCTAAACCAGGACCAAACCAGGTCGAAACCAGGACTAAACCAGGTCTAAACCAGGTATAAACCAGGACTAAACCAGGTCTAAACCAGGATTAACCAGGTCTAAACCAGGGCTAAACCAGGACTAAACCAGGTCCAAACCAGGTCTAAACCAGGACTAAACCAGGTCTAAACCAGGTCTAAACCAGGTATAAACCAGGACTAAACCAGGTCCAAACCAGGGATAAACCAGGACTAAACCAGGACTAAACCAGGTCGAAACCAGGTCTAAACCAGGGCTAAACCAGGACTAAACCAGGTCGAAACCAGGGCTAAACCAGGTCGAAACCAGGTCTAAACCAGGATTAAACCAGGTCTAAACCAGGTCTAAACCAGGACTTAACCAGGTATAAACCAGGTCTAAACCAGGTCTAAACCAGGGCTAAACCAGGACTTAACCAGGTATAAACCAGGACTAAACTAGGTATAAACCAGGACTAAACCAGGTATAAACCAGGGCTGAACAAGGTCGAAACCAGGACTAAACCAGGACTAAACCAGGGCTAAACCAGGTCTAAACCAGGGCTAAACCAGGACTAAACCAGGACTAAACCAGGTCTAAACCAGGGCTAAACCAGGTCTAAACCAGGTCGAAACCAGGACTAAACCAGGTCTAAACCAGGTATAAACCAGGACTGAACCAGGTATAAACCAGGACTAAACCAGGACTAAACCAGGTCGAAATCAGTGCTAAACCAGGTCTAAACCAGGACTAAACCAGGTCTAAACCAGTTCTAAACCAGGTCTAAACCAGGACTGAACCAGGTATAAACCAGGTCTAAACCAGGGCTAAACCAGGACTAAACCAGGACTAAACCAGGTCGAAATCAGTGCTAAACCAGGTCTAAACCAGGACTAAACCAGGTCTAAACCAGGTCTAAACCAGGTATAAACCAGGACTAAACCAGGTCTAAACCAGGTCCAAACCAGGGCTAAACCAGGACTAAACCAGGTCGAAACCAGGGCTAAACCAGGTCTAAACCAGGTCTAAACCAGGACTAAACCAGGTCTAAACCAGGTCTAAACCAGGACTAAAACAGGTATAAACCAGGACTAAACCAGGTCTAAACCAGGACTAAACCAGGTCCAAACCAGGGCTAAACCAGGACCAAACCAGGTCGAAACCAGGGCTAAACCAGGGCTAAACCAGGGCTAAATCAGGTCTAAACCAGGTCTAAACCAGGACTAAACCAGGTCTAAACCAGGTCTAAACCAGGACTAAACCAGGACTAAACCAGGACTAAACCAGGTCCAA
Source organism: Eucyclogobius newberryi (assembly GCF_026437365.1). Taxonomy (NCBI): domain Eukaryota; kingdom Metazoa; phylum Chordata; class Actinopteri; order Gobiiformes; family Gobiidae; genus Eucyclogobius; species Eucyclogobius newberryi. The sequence goes on along the minus strand of NW_027316364.1, from coordinate 6,506 downwards.
ACCAGGGCTAAACCAGGACTAAACCAGGACTAAACCAGGTCTAAACCAGGACTAAACCAGGACTAAACCGGGTCTAAACCGGGACTAAACCGGGTCTAAACTGGGTCTAACCGGGACTTAACCGGGACTAAACCAGGACTAAACCAGGACTAAACCAGGTCTAAACCAGGGCTAAACCAGGTCTAAACCAGGACTAAACCAGGGCTAAACCAGGACTAAACCAGGTCTAAACCAGGTCTAAACCAGGACTAAACCAGGTCTAAACCAGGTCTAAACCAGGTCTAAACCAGGACTGAACCAGGTATAAACCAGGACTAAACCAGGTCCAAACCAGGGATAAACCAGGACTAAACAAGGACTAAACCAGGTCGAAACCAGTGCTAAACCAGGTCTAAACCAGGACTAAACCAGGACTAAACCAGGACTAAACCAGGTCTAAACCAGGTCCAAACCAGGGCTAAACCAGGACTAAACCAGGTCGAAACCAGGGCTAAACCAGGTCTAAACCAGGTCTAAACCAGGACTAAACCAGGTCTAAACCAGGTCTAAACCAGGACTTAACCAGGTCTAAACCAGGTCTAAAGCAGGACTTAACCAGGTATAAACCAGGACTAAACCAGGTCTAAACCAGGACTAAACCAGGTCCAAACCAGGGCTAAACCAGGACAAAACCAGGTCGAAACCAGGACAAAACCAGGTCGAAACCAGGACTAAACCAGGACTAAACCAGGTCTAAACCAGGATTAACCAGGTCTAAACCAGGGCTAAACCAGGACTAAACCAGGTCTAAACCAGGTCTAAACCAGGTATAAACCAGGACTGAACCAGGTATAAACCAGGACTAAACCAGGTCCAAACCAGGGATAAACCAGGACTAAACAAGGACTAAACCAGGTCGAAACCAGGTCTAAACCAGGGCTAAACCAGGACTAAACCAGGTCGAAACCAGGGCTAAACCAGGTCGAAACCAGGTCTAAACCAGGATTAAACCAGGTCTAAACCAGGTCTAAACCAGGACTTAACCAGGTCTAAACCAGGACTAAACCAGGTCCAAACCAGGGCTAAACCAGGACCAAACCAGGTCGAAACCAGGGCTAAACCAGGTCCAAGCCAGGTTTAAACCAGGACTAAACCAGGTCTGAACCAGGTATAAACCAGGACTAAACCAGGTCTAAACCAGGATTAACCAGGTCTAAACCAGGGCTAAACCAGGTCTAAACCAGGACTAAACCAGGTCTAAACCAGGACTAAACCAGGACTAAACCAGGTCTAAACCAGGACTAAACCAGGACTAAACCAGGACTAAACCAGGTCTAAACCAGGACTAAACCAGGTCCAAACCAGAACTAAACCAGCACTAAACCAGGTCCAAACCAGGGCTAAACCAGGACTAAACCAGGACTAAACCAGGTCTAAACCAGGACTAAACCAGGTATAAACCAGGTCTAAACCAGGACTAAACCAGGTATAAACCAGGACTAAACCAGGTCTAAACCAGGTCTAAACCAGGACTAAACCAGGTCTAAACCAGGTCTAAACCAGGGCTAAACCAGGACTAAACCAGGACTAAACCAGGTTGAAATCAGTGCTAAACCAGGTCTAAACCAGGACTAAACCAGGTCTAAACCAGGACTAAACCAGGTATAAACCAGGACTAAACCAGGTCTAAACCAGGTCCAAACCAGGGCTAAACCAGGTCTAAACCAGGTCTAAACCAGGTCTAAACCAGGTCTAAACCAGGTCTAAACCAGGACTGAACCAGGTATAAACCAGGACTGAACCAGGTATAAACCAGGACTAAACCAGGTCTAAACCAGGGCTAAACCAGGACTAAACCAGGTCCAAACCAGGGCTAAACCAGGACTAAACCAGGACTAAACCGGGTCTAAACCAGGACTAAACCGGGACTAAACCGTGTCTAAACCGGGACTAAACCGGGTCTAAACCGGGTCTAACCGGGACTTAACCGGGACTAAACCAGGACTAAACCAGGACTAAACCAGGTCTAAACCAGGGCTAAACCAGGACTAAACCAGGTCTAAACCAGGACTAAACCGGGACTATACCGGGTCTAAACCGGAACTAAACCGGGACTTAACCGGGACTAAACCAGGACTAAACCAGGACTAAACCAGGTCTAAACCAGGGCTAAACCAGGTCTAAACCAGGACTAAACCAGGGCTAAACCAGGACTAAACCAGGTCTAAACCAGGTCTAAACCAGGACTAAACCAGGTCTAAACCAGGTCTAAACCAGGTCTAAACCAGGATTGAACCAGGAATAAACCAGGACTAAACCAGGTCCAAACCAGGGATAAACCAGGACTAAACCAGGACTAAACCAGGTCGAAACCAGTGCTAAACAAGGTCTAAACCAGGACTAAACCAGGACTAAACCAGGACTAAACCAGGTCTAAACCAGGTCCAAACCAGGGCTAAACCAGGACTAAACCAGGTCGAAACCAGGGCTAAACCAGGTCTAAACCAGGTCTAAACCAGGACTAAACCAGGTCTAAACCAGGTCTAAACCAGGACTTAACCAGGTATAAACCAGGACTAAACCAGGTCTAAACCAGGACTAAACCAGGTCCAAACCAGGGCTAAACCAGGACAAAACCAGGTCGAAACCAGGACTAAACCAGGTCTAAACCAGGTATAAACCAGGACTAAACCAGGTCTAAACCAGGATTAACCAGGTCTAAACCAGGGCTAAACCAGGACTAAACCAGGTCTAAACCAGGTCTAAACCAGGACTAAACCAGGTCTAAACCAGGTCTAAACCAGGTATAAACCAGGACTGAACCAGGTATAAACCAGGACTAAACCAGGTCCAAACCAGGGATAAACCAGGACTAAACCAGGACTAAACCAGGTCGAAACCAGGTCTAAACCAGGGCTAAACCAGGACTAAACCAGGTCGAAACCAGGTCTAAACCAGGTCTAAACCAGGACTAAACCAGGTCTAAACCAGGCCTAAACCAGGTCTAAACCAGGACTGAACCAGGTATAAACCAGGACTAAACCAGGTCCAAACCAGGTCTAAACCAGGACTAAACCAGGTCGAAACCAGGGCTAAACCAGGTCTAAACCAGGTATAAACCAGGAATAAACCAGGTCTAAACCAGGTCTAAACCAGGACTTAACCAGGTATAAACCAGGACTAAACCAGGTCTAAACCAGGACTAAACCAGGTCCAAACCAGGGCTAAACCAGGACCAAACCAGGTCGAAACCAGGACTAAACCAGGTCTAAACCAGGTATAAACCAGGACTAAACCAGGTCTAAACCAGGATTAACCAGGTCTAAACCAGGGCTAAACCAGGACTAAACCAGGTCCAAACCAGGTCTAAACCAGGACTAAACCAGGTCTAAACCAGGTCTAAACCAGGTATAAACCAGGACTAAACCAGGTCCAAACCAGGGATAAACCAGGACTAAACCAGGACTAAACCAGGTCGAAACCAGGTCTAAACCAGGGCTAAACCAGGACTAAACCAGGTCGAAACCAGGGCTAAACCAGGTCGAAACCAGGTCTAAACCAGGATTAAACCAGGTCTAAACCAGGTCTAAACCAGGACTTAACCAGGTATAAACCAGGTCTAAACCAGGTCTAAACCAGGGCTAAACCAGGACTTAACCAGGTATAAACCAGGACTAAACTAGGTATAAACCAGGACTAAACCAGGTATAAACCAGGGCTAAACAAGGTCGAAACCAGGACTAAACCAGGACTAAACCAGGGCTAAACCAGGTCTAAACCAGGGCTAAACCAGGACTAAACCAGGACTAAACCAGGTCTAAACCAGGGCTAAACCAGGTCTAAACCAGGTCGAAACCAGGACTAAACCAGGTCTAAACCAGGTATAAACCAGGACTGAACCAGGTATAAACCAGGACTAAACCAGGACTAAACCAGGTCGAAATCAGTGCTAAACCAGGTCTAAACCAGGACTAAACCAGGTCTAAACCAGTTCTAAACCAGGTCTAAACCAGGACTGAACCAGGTATAAACCAGGTCTAAACCAGGGCTAAACCAGGACTAAACCAGGACTAAACCAGGTCGAAATCAGTGCTAAACCAGGTCTAAACCAGGACTAAACCAGGTCTAAACCAGGTCTAAACCAGGTATAAACCAGGACTAAACCAGGTCTAAACCAGGTCCAAACCAGGGCTAAACCAGGACTAAACCAGGTCGAAACAGGGCTAAACCAGGTCTAAACCAGGTCTAAACCAGGACTAAACCAGGTCTAAACCAGGTCTAAACCAGGACTAAAACAGGTATAAACCAGGACTAAACCAGGTCTAAACCAGGACTAAACCAGGTCCAAACCAGGGCTAAACCAGGACCAAACCAGGTCGAAACCAGGGCTAAACCAGGGCTAAACCAGGGCTAAACCAGGTCTAAACCAGGTCTAAACCAGGACTAAACCAGGTCTAAACCAGGTCTAAACCAGGACTAAACCAGGACTAAACCAGGTCCAAACCAGGGCTAAACCAGGACTAAACCAGGACTAAACCAGGTCTAAACCAGGACTAAACCAGGACTAAACCGGGTCTAAACCGGGACTAAACCGGGTCTAAACCGGGTCTAAACTGGGTCTAACCGGGACTTAACCGGGACTAAACCAGGACTAAACCAGGACTAAACCAGGTCTAAACCAGGGCTAAACCAGGTCTAAACCAGGACTAAACCAGGGCTAAACCAGGACTAAACCAGGTCTAAACCAGGTCTAAACCAGGACTAAACCAGGTCTAAACCAGGTCTAAACCAGGTCTAAACCAGGACTGAACCAGGTATAAACCATGGACTAAACCAGGTCCAAACCAGGGATAAACCAGGACTAAACAAGGACTAAACCAGGTCGAAACCAGTGCTAAACCAGGTCTAAACCAGGACTAAACCAGGACTAAACCAGGACTAAACCAGGTCTAAACCAGGTCCAAACCAGGGCTAAACCAGGACTAAACCAGGTCGAAACCAGGGCTAAACCAGGTCTAAACCAGGTCTAAACCAGGACTAAACCAGGTCTAAACCAGGTCTAAACCAGGACTTAACCAGGTCTAAACCAGGTCTAAACCAGGACTTAACCAGGTATAAACCAGGACTAAACCAGGTATAAACCAGGACTAAACCAGGTCTAAACCAGGACTTAACCAGGTCTAAACCAGGTCTAAACCAGGACTTAACCAGGTATAAACCAGGGCTAAACCAGGTCGAAATCAGTGCTAAACCAGGTCTAAACCAGGACTAAACCAGGTCTAAACCAGTTCTAAACCAGGTCTAAACCAGGACTGAACCAGGTATAAACCAGGTCTAAACCAGGGCTAAACCAGGACTAAACCAGGACTAAACCAGGTCGAAATCAGTGCTAAACCAGGTCTAAACCAGGACTAAACCAGGTCTAAACCAGGACTAAACCAGGTATAAACCAGGACTAAACCAGGTCTAAACCAGGTCCAAACCAGGGCTAAACCAGGACTAAACCAGGTCGAAACCAGGGCTAAACCAGGTCTAAACCAGGTCTAAACCAGGACTAAACCAGGTCTAAACCAGGTCTAAACCAGGACTAAAACAGGTATAAACCAGGACTAAACCAGGTCTAAACCAGGACTAAACCAGGTCCAAACCAGGGCTAAACCAGGACCAAACCAGGTCGAAACCAGGTCTAAACCAGGTCTAAACCAAGACTAAACCAGGTCTAAACCAGGGCTAAACCAGGACTAAACCAGGACTAAACCAGGTCGAAATCAGTGCTAAACCAGTGTCTAAACCAGGACTAAACCAGGTCTAAACCAGGACTAAACCAGGTATAAACCAGGACTAAACCAGGTCTAAACCAGGTCCAAACCAGGGCTAAACCAGGACTAAACCAGGTCGAAACCAGGGCTAAACCAGGTCTAAACCAGGTCTAAACCAGGACTAAACCAGGTCTAAACCAGGTCTAAACCAGGACTAAAACAGGTATAAACCAGGACTAAACCAGGTCTAAACCAGGACTAAACCAGGTCCAAACCAGGGCTAAACCAGGACCAAACCAGGTCGAAACCAGGCTAAACCAGGGCTAAACCAGGGCTAAACCAGGTCTAAACCAGGTCTAAACCAGGACTAAACCAGGTCTAAACCAGGTCTAAACCAGGACTAAACCAGGACTAAACCAGGTCCAAACCAGGGCTAAACCAGGACTAAACCAGGACTAAACCAGGTCTAAACCAGGACTAAACCAGGACTAAACCGGGTCTAAACCGGGACTAAATCGGGTCTAAACCGGGTCTAAACTGGGTCTAACCGGGACTTAACCGGACTAAACCAGGACTAAACCAGGACTAAACCAGGTCTAAACCAGGGCTAAACCAGGTCTAAACCAGGACTAAACCAGGGCTAAACCAGGACTAAACCAGGTCTAAACCAGGTCTAAACCAGGACTAAACCAGGTCTAAACCAGGTCTAAACCAGGTCTAAACCAGGATTGAACCAGGTATAAACCAGGACTAAACCAGGTCCAAACC
>NW_027316363.1:0-25428 GCF_026437365.1 Eucyclogobius newberryi | reverse complement strand
GACCTGGTTTGGACCTGGTTTGGACCTGGTTTAGTCCTGGTTTAGTCCTGGTTTAGACCTGGTTTGGACCTGGTTTAGTCCTGGTTTAGTCCTGCTTTAGTCCTGGTTTAGTCCTGGTTTAGTCCTGGTTTAGACCTGGTTTAGTCCTGGTTTAGACCTGGTTTAGACCTGGTTTAGTCCTGGTTTAGTCCTGGTTTAGTCCTGGTTTAGTCCTGGTTTGGACCTGGTTTAGTCCTGGTTTAGTCCTGGTTTAGTCCTGGTTTAGTCCTGGTTTGGACCTGGTTTAGTCCTGGTTTAGTCCTGGTTTAGTCCTGGTTTAGACCTGGTTTAGTCCTGGTTTAGACCTGGTTTATACCTGGTTTAGTCCTGGTTTAGTCCTGGTTTAGTCCTGGTTTAGTCCTGGTTTAGTCCTGGTTTAGACCTGGTTTAGTCCTGGTTTAGACCTGGTTTAGACCTGGTTTAGTCCTGGTTTAGTCCTGGTTTAGTCCTGGTTTAGTCCTGCTTTAGTCCTGGTTTAGTCCTGGTTTAGTCCTGCTTTAGTCCTGGTTTAGTCCTGGTTTAGTCCTGGTTTAGACCTGGTTTAGACCTGGTTTAGACCTGGTTTAGTCCTGGTTTAGTCCTGGTTTAGTCCTGGTTTAGTCCTGCTTTAGTCCTGGTTTAGTCCTGGTTTAGTCCTGGTTTAGTCCTGGTTTAGTCCTGGTTTATTCCTGGTTTAGTCCTGGTTTAGACCTGGTTTAGACCTGGTTTAGTCCTGGTTTAGTCCTGGTTTAGACCTGGTTTAGTCCTGGTTTAGACCTGGTTTAGTCCTGGTTTAGACCTGGTTTAGTCTTGGTTTAGACCTGGTTTAGTCCTGGTTTAGACCTGGTTTGGACCTGGTTTAGTCCTGGTTTAGTCCTGGTTTAGACCTGGTTTATACCTGGTTTAGTCCTGGTTTAGTCCTGGTTTAGACCTGGTTTGGACCTGGTTTAGTCCTGGTTTGGACCTGGTTTAGTCCTGCTTTAGTCCTGGTTTAGTCCTGGTTTAGTCCTGGTTTAGTCCTGGTTTAGACCTGGTTTAGTCCTGGTTTAGACCTGGTTTGGACCTGGTTTATTCCTGGTTTAGTCCTGGTTTAGACCTGGTTTAGACCTGGTTTAGTCCTGGTTTAGACCTGGTTTAGACCTGGTTTAGACCTGGTTTAGTCCTGGTTTAGACCTGGTTTAGTCCTGCTTTAGTCCTGGTTTAGTCCTGGTTTAGTCCTGGTTTAGTCCTGGTTTAGACCTGGTTTGGACCTGGTTTAGACCTGGTTTAGTCCTGGTTTAGACCTGGTTTAGTCCTGGTTTAGTCCTGGTTTAGTCCTGGTTTAGACCTGGTTTAGTCCTGGTTTAGACCTGGTTTAGACCGGGTTTAGTCCTGGTTTAGTCCTGGTTTAGTCCTGGTTTAGACCTGGTTTAGTCCTGGTTCAGACCTGGTTTAGACCTGGTTTAGACCTGGTTTAGTCCTGGTTTAGTCCTGGTTTAGTCCTGGTTTAGACCTGGTTTGGACCTGGTTTAGTCCTGGTTTAGTCCTGGTTTAGACCTGGTTTGGACCTGGTTTAGACCTGGTTTAGTCCTGGTTTAGACCTGGTTTGGTCCTGGTTTAGTCCTGGTTTAGTCCTGGTTTAGACCTGGTTTAGTCCTGGTTTAGACCTGGTTTAGACCTGGTTTAGTCCTGGTTTAGTCCTGGTTTAGTCCTGGTTTAGACCTGGTTTAGTCCTGGTTTAGACCTGGTTTAGACCTGGTTTAGACCTGGTTTAGTCCTGGTTTAGTCCTGGTTTAGTCCTGGTTTAGACCTGGTTTGGACCTGGTTTAGTCCTGGTTTAGTCCTGCTTTAGACCTTGTTTAGTCCTGGTTTAGTCCTGGTTTAGTCCTGGTTTAGACCTGGTTTAGACCTGGTTTGGACCTGGTTTGGACCTGGTTTAGTCCTGGTTTAGTCCTGGTTTAGACCTGGTTTGGACCTGGTTTAGTCCTGGTTTAGTCCTGCTTTAGTCCTGGTTTAGTCCTGGTTTAGACCTGGTTTAGTCCTGGTTTAGACCTGGTTTAGACCTGGTTTAGTCCTGGTTTAGTCCTGGTTTAGTCCTGGTTTAGTCCTGGTTTGGACCTGGTTTAGTCCTGGTTTAGTCCTGGTTAAGTCCTGGTTTAGTCCTGGTTTGGACCTGGTTTAGTCCTGGTTTAGTCCTGGTTTAGTCCTGGTTTAGACCTGGTTTAGTCCTGGTTTAGACCTGGTTTATACCTGGTTTAGTCCTGGTTTAGTCCTGGTTTAGACCTGGTTTGGACCTGGTTTAGTCCTGGTTTGGACCTGGTTTAGTCCTTCTTTAGTCCTGGTTTAGTCCTGGTTTAGTCCTGGTTTAGTCCTGGTTTAGACCTGGTTTAGTCCTGGTTTAGACCTGGTTTGGACCTGGTTTATTCCTGGTTTAGTCCTGGTTTAGACCTGGTTTAGACCTGGTTTAGTCCTGGTTTAGTCCTGGTTTAGACCTGGTTTAGTCCTGGTTTAGACCTGGTTTGGACCTGGTTTAGTCCTGGTTTAGTCCTGGTTTAGACCTGGTTTATACCTGGTTTAGTCCTGGTTTAGTCCTGGTTTAGACCTGGTTTGGACCTGGTTTAGTCCTGGTTTGGACCTGGTTTAGTCCTGCTTTAGTCCTGGTTTAGTCCTGGTTTAGTCCTGGTTTAGTCCTGGTTTAGACCTGGTTTAGTCCTGGTTTAGACCTGGTTTGGACCTGGTTTATTCCTGGTTTAGTCCTGGTTTAGACCTGGTTTAGACCTGGTTTAGTCCTGGTTTAGTCCTGGTTTAGACCTGGTTTAGACCTGGTTTAGACCTGGTTTAGTCCTGGTTTAGACCTGGTTTAGTCCTGGTTTAGACCTGGTTTAGACCTGGTTTAGTCCTGGTTTAGACCTGGTTTAGTCCTGGTTTAGACCTGGTTTGGACCTGGTTTAGTCCTGGTTTAGTCCTGCTTTAGTCCTGGTTTAGTCCTGATTTAGACCTGGTTTAGACCTGGTTTGGACATGGTTTAGTCCTGGTTTAGTCCTGGTTTAGTCCTGGTTTAGTCCTGGTTTAGACCTGGTTTGGACCTGGTTTAGTCCTGGTTTAGTCCTGCTTTAGTCCTGGTTTAGTCCTGGTTTAGTCCTGGTTTAGTCCTGGTTTAGACCTGGTTTGGACCTGGTTTAGTCCTGGTTTAGTCCTGGTTTAGTCCTGGTTTAGTCCTGGTTTAGACCTGGTTTAGTCCTGGTTTAGACCTGGTTTAGACCTGGTTTAGTCCTGGTTTAGTCCTGTTTTAGTCCTGGTTTAGTCCTGGTTTAGTCCTGGTTTAGTCCTGGTTTAGTCCTGGTTTGGACCTGGTTTAGTCCTGGTTTAGTTCTGGTTTGGACCTGGTTTAGTCCTGGTTTAGTCCTGGTTTAGTCCTGGTTTAGACCTGGTTTAGTCCTGGTTTAGACCTGGTTTAGACCTGGTTTATACCTGGTTTAGTCCTGGTTTAGTCCTGGTTTAGTCCTGCTTTAGTCCTGGTTTAGTCCTGGTTTAGTCCTGGTTTAGACCTGGTTTAGTCCTGGTTTAGTCCTGCTTTAGTCCTGGTTTAGTCCTGGTTTAGTCCTGGTTTAGACCTGGTTTGGACCTGGTTTAGTCCTGGTTTAGTCCTGGTTTAGACCTGGTTTAGACCTGGTTTAGTCCTGGTTTAGACCTGGTTTAGTCCTGGTTTAGTCCTGGTTTAGACCTGGTTTAGTCCTGGTTTAGACCTGGTTTAGTCCTGGTTTAGTCCTGGTTTAGACCTGGTTTGGACCTGGTTTAGTCCTGGTTTAGTCCTGGTTTAGTCCTGGTTTAGTCCTGGTTTAGACCTGGTTTGGACCTGGTTTAGTCCTGGTTTAGTCCTGGTTTAGACCTGGTTTAGTCCTGGTTTAGACCTGGTTTAGTCCTGGTTTAGTCCTGGTTTAGACCTGGTTTAGACCTGGTTTAGTCCTGCTTTAGTCCTGGTTTAGTCCTGGTTTAGTCCTGGTTTAGTCCTGGTTTAGACCTGGTTTAGACCTGGTTTAGTCCTGGTTTAGTCCTGGTTTAGACCTGGTTTGGACCTGGATTAGACCTGGTTTAGACCTGGTTTAGACCTGGTTTAGTCCTGCTTTAGTCCTGGTTTAGTCCTGGTTTAGTCCTGGTTTAGTCCTGGTTTAGACCTGGTTTGGACCTGGTTTAGACCTGGTTTAGTCCTGGTTTAGACCTGGTTTAGTCCTGGTTTAGTCCTGGTTTAGTCCTGGTTTAGACCTGGTTTAGTCCTGGTTTAGACCTGGTTTAGACCTGGTTTAGTCCTGGTTTAGTCCTGGTTTAGTCCTGGTTTAGACCTGGTTTAGTCCTGGTTCAGACCTGGTTTAGACCTGGTTTAGACCTGGTTTAGTCCTGGTTTAGTCCTGGTTTAATCCTGGTTTAGACCTTGTTTGGACCTGGTTTAGTCCTGGTTTAGTCCTGCTTTAGACCTTGTTTAGTCCTGGTTTAGTCCTGGTTTAGACCTGGTTTAGACCTGGTTTATACCTGGTTTAGTCCTGGTTTAGTCCTGGTTTAGTCCTGGTTTAGACCTGGTTTGGACCTGGTTTATTCCTGGTTTAGTCCTGGTTTAGACCTGGTTTAGACCTGGTTTAGTCCTGGTTTAGTCCTGGTTTAGACCTGGTTTAGTCCTGGTTTAGACCTGGTTTAGTCCTGGTTTAGACCTGGTTTGGACCTGGTTTAGTCCTGGTTTGGACCTGGTTTAGTCCTGCTTTAGTCCTGGTTTAGTCCTGGTTTAGTCCTGGTTTAGTCCTGGTTTAGACCTGGTTTAGTCCTGGTTTAGACCTGGTTTGGACCTGGTTTATTCCTGGTTTAGTCCTGGTTTAGACCTGGTTTAGACCTGGTTTAGTCCTGGTTTAGACCTGGTTTAGACCTGGTTTAGTCCTGGTTTAGACCTGGTTTAGTCCTGGTTTAGTCCTGGTTTAGTCCTGGTTTAGTCCTGGTTTGGACCTGGTTTAGTCCTGGTTTAGTCCTGGTTTAGTCCTGGTTTAGACCTGGTTTAGTCCTGGTTTAGACCTGGTTTATACCTGGTTTAGTCCTGGTTTAGTCCTGGTTTAGACCTGGTTTGGACCTGGTTTAGTCCTGCTTTAGACCTGGTTTAGTCCTGGTTTAGACCTGGTTTATACCTGGTTTAGTCCTGGTTTAGTCCTGGTTTAGACCTGGTTTGGACCTGGTTTAGACCTGGTTTAGTCCTGGTTTAGTCCTGGTTTAGTCCTGGTTTAGACCTGGTTTAGTCCTGGTTTAGACCTGGTTTGGACCTGGTTTATTCCTGGTTTAGTCCTGGTTTAGACCTGGTTTAGACCTGGTTTAGTCCTGGTTTAGTCCTGGTTTAGACCTGGTTTAGTCCTGGTTTAGACCTGGTTTAGTCCTGGTTTAGACCTGGTTTGGACCTGGTTTAATCCTGGTTTAGTCCTGGTTTAGACCTGGTTTATACCTGGTTTAGTCCTGGTTTAGTCCTGGTTTAGACCTGGTTTAGTCCTGGTTTGGACCTGGTTTAGTCCTGGTTTGGACCTGGTTTAGTCCTGCTTTAGTCCTGGTTTAGTCCTGGTTTAGTCCTGGTTTAGTCCTGGTTTAGACCCTGTTTAGTCCTGGTTTAGACCTGGTTTGGACCTGGTTTATTCCTGGTTTAGTCCTGGTTTAGACCTGGTTTAGACCTGGTTTAGTCCTGGTTTAGTCCTGGTTTAGACCTGGTTTAGACCTGGTTTAGACCTGGTTTAGTCCTGGTTTAGACCTGGTTTAGTCCTGGTTTAGACCTGGTTTAGTCCTGGTTTAGACCTGGTTTGGACCTGGTTTAGTCCTGGTTTAGTCCTGCTTTAGTCCTGGTTTAGTCCTGATTTAGACCTGGTTTAGACCTGGTTTGGACATGGTTTAGTCCTGGTTTAGTCCTGGTTTAGTCCTGGTTTAGTCCTGGTTTAGACCTGGTTTGGACCTGGTTTAGTCCTGGTTTAGTCCTGCTTTAGTCCTGGTTTAGTCCTGGTTTAGTCCTGGTTTAGTCCTGGTTTAGTCCTGGTTTAGTCCTGGTTTGGACCTGGTTTAGTCCTGGTTTAGTCCTGGTTTAGTCCTGGTTTAGACCTGGTTTAGTCCTGGTTTAGACCTGGTTTATACCTGGTTTAGTCCTGGTTTAGTCCTGGTTTAGACCTGGTTTGGACCTGGTTTAGTCCTGGTTTGGACCTGGTTTAGTCCTGCTTTAGACCTGGTTTAGTCCTGGTTTAGACCTGGTTTATACCTGGTTTAGTCCTGGTTTAGTCCTGGTTTAGACCTGGTTTGGACCTGGTTTAGACCTGGTTTAGTCCTGGTTTAGTCCTGGTTTAGTCCTGGTTTAGACCTGGTTTAGTCCTGGTTTAGACCTGGTTTGGACCTGGTTTATTCCTGGTTTAGTCCTGGTTTAGACCTGGTTTAGACCTGGTTTAGTCCTGGTTTAGTCCTGGTTTAGACCTGGTTTAGTCCTGGTTTAGACCTGGTTTAGTCCTGGTTTAGACCTGGTTTGGACCTGGTTTAGTCCTGGTTTAGTCCTGGTTTAGACCTGGTTTATACCTGGTTTAGTCCTGGTTTAGTCCTGGTTTAGACCTGGTTTGGACCTGGTTTAGTCCTGGTTTGGACCTGGTTTAGTCCTGCTTTAGTCCTGGTTTAGTCCTGGTTTAGTCCTGGTTTATTCCTGGTTTAGTCCTGGTTTAGACCTGGTTTAGACCTGGTTTAGTCCCGGTTTAGTCCTGGTTTAGACCTGGTTTAGACCTGGTTTAGACCTGGTTTAGTCCTGGTTTAGTCCTGGTTTAGTCCTGGTTTAGACCTGGTTTGGACCTGGTTTAGTCCTGGTTTAGTCCTGGTTTAGACCTGGTTTAGACCTGGTTTAGTCCTGGTTTAGACCTGGTTTAGTCCTGGTTTAGTCCTGGTTTAGACCTGGTTTAGTCCTGGTTTAGACCTGGTTTAGTCCTGGTTTAGTCCTGGTTTAGACCTGGTTTGGACCTGGTTTAGTCCTGGTTTAGTCCTGCTTTAGTCCTGGTTTAGTCCTGGTTTAGTCCTGGTTTAGACCTGGTTTGGACCTGGTTTAGACCTGGTTTAGTCCTGGTTTAGACCTGGTTTAGTCCTGGTTTAGTCCTGGTTTAGTCCTGGTTTAGACCTGGTTTAGTCCTGGTTTAGACCTGGTTTAGACCTGGTTTAGTCCTGGTTTAGTCCTGGTTTAGTCCTGGTTTAGACCTGGTTTAGTCCTGGTTCAGACCTGGTTTAGACCTGGTTTAGACCTGGTTTAGTCCTGGTTTAGTCCTGGTTTAATCCTGGTTTAGACCTTGTTTGGACCTGGTTTAGTCCTGGTTTAGTCCTGCTTTAGACCTTGTTTAGTCCTGGTTTAGTCCTGGTTTAGTCCTGGTTTAGTCCTGGTTTAGTCCTGGTTTAGACCTGGTTTGGACCTGGTTTAGTCCTGGTTTAGTCCTGGTTTAGTCCTGCTTTAGTCCTGGTTTAGTCCTGGTTTAGTCCTGGTTTAGACCTGATTTAGACCTGGTTTAGTCCTGGTTTAGTCCTGTTTTAGTCCTGGTTTAGTCCTGGTTTAGTCCTGGTTTAGTCCTGGTTTAGTCCTGGTTTGGACCTGGTTTAGTCCTGGTTTAGTTCTGGTTTAGTCCTGGTTTAGTCCTGGTTTGGACCTGGTTTAGTCCTGGTTTAGTCCTGGTTTAGTCCTGGTTTAGTCCTGCTTTAGTCCTGGTTTAGTCCTGGTTTAGACCTGGTTTAGTCCTGGTTTAGTCCTGGTTTAGACCTGGTTTAGACCTGGTTTATACCTGGTTTAGTCCTGGTTTAGTCCTGGTTTAGTCCTGCTTTAGTCCTGGTTTAGTCCTGGTTTAGACCTGGTTTAGTCCTGGTTTAGACCTGGTTTGGACCTGGTTTATTCCTGGTTTAGTCCTGGTTTAGACCTGGTTTAGACCTGGTTTAGTCCTGGTTTAGTCCTGGTTTAGACCTGGTTTAGTCCTGGTTTAGACCTGGTTTAGTCCTGGTTTAGACCTGGTTTGGACCTGGTTTAGTCCTGGTTTGGACCTGGTTTAGTCCTGCTTTAGTCCTGGTTTAGTCCTGGTTTAGTCCTGGTTTAGTCCTGGTTTAGACCTGGTTTAGTCCTGGTTTAGACCTGGTTTGGACCTGGTTTATTCCTGGTTTAGTCCTGGTTTAGACCTGGTTTAGACCTGGTTTAGTCCTGGTTTAGACCTGGTTTAGACCTGGTTTAGTCCTGGTTTAGACCTGGTTTAGTCCTGGTTTAGTCCTGGTTTAGTCCTGGTTTAGTCCTGGTTTGGACCTGGTTTAGTCCTGGTTTAGTCCTGGTTTAGTCCTGGTTTAGACCTGGTTTAGTCCTGGTTTAGACCTGGTTTATACCTGGTTTAGTCCTGGTTTAGTCCTGGTTTAGACCTGGTTTGGACCTGGTTTAGTCCTGGTTTGGACCTGGTTTAGTCCTGCTTTAGACCTGGTTTAGTCCTGGTTTAGACCTGGTTTATACCTGGTTTAGTCCTGGTTTAGTCCTGGTTTAGACCTGGTTTGGACCTGGTTTAGACCTGGTTTAGTCCTGGTTTAGTCCTGGTTTAGTCCTGGTTTAGACCTGGTTTAGTCCTGGTTTAGACCTGGTTTGGACCTGGTTTATTCCTGGTTTAGTCCTGGTTTAGACCTGGTTTAGACCTGGTTTAGTCCTGGTTTAGTCCTGGTTTAGACCTGGTTTAGTCCTGGTTTAGACCTGGTTTAGTCCTGGTTTAGACCTGGTTTGGACCTGGTTTAATCCTGGTTTAGTCCTGGTTTAGACCTGGTTTATACCTGGTTTAGTCCTGGTTTAGTCCTGGTTTAGACCTGGTTTGGACCTGGTTTAGTCCTGGTTTGGACCTGGTTTAGTCCTGCTTTAGTCCTGGTTTAGTCCTGGTTTAGTCCTGGTTTAGTCCTGGTTTAGACCCTGTTTAGTCCTGGTTTAGACCTGGTTTGGACCTGGTTTATTCCTGGTTTAGTCCTGGTTTAGACCTGGTTTAGACCTGGTTTAGTCCTGGTTTAGTCCTGGTTTAGACCTGGTTTAGACCTGGTTTAGACCTGGTTTAGTCCTGGTTTAGACCTGGTTTAGTCCTGGTTTAGACCTGGTTTAGTCCTGGTTTAGACCTGGTTTGGACCTGGTTTAGTCCTGGTTTAGTCCTGCTTTAGTCCTGGTTTAGTCCTGATTTAGACCTGGTTTAGACCTGGTTTGGACATGGTTTAGTCCTGGTTTAGTCCTGGTTTAGTCCTGGTTTAGTCCTGGTTTAGACCTGGTTTGGACCTGGTTTAGTCCTGGTTTAGTCCTGCTTTAGTCCTGGTTTAGTCCTGGTTTAGTCCTGGTTTAGTCCTGGTTTAGTCCTGGTTTAGTCCTGGTTTGGACCTGGTTTAGTCCTGGTTTAGTCCTGGTTTAGTCCTGGTTTAGACCTGGTTTAGTCCTGGTTTAGACCTGGTTTATACCTGGTTTAGTCCTGGTTTAGTCCTGGTTTAGACCTGGTTTGGACCTGGTTTAGTCCTGGTTTGGACCTGGTTTAGTCCTGCTTTAGACCTGGTTTAGTCCTGGTTTAGACCTGGTTTATACCTGGTTTAGTCCTGGTTTAGTCCTGGTTTAGACCTGGTTTGGACCTGGTTTAGACCTGGTTTAGTCCTGGTTTAGTCCTGGTTTAGTCCTGGTTTAGACCTGGTTTAGTCCTGGTTTAGACCTGGTTTGGACCTGGTTTATTCCTGGTTTAGTCCTGGTTTAGACCTGGTTTAGACCTGGTTTAGTCCTGGTTTAGTCCTGGTTTAGACCTGGTTTAGTCCTGGTTTAGACCTGGTTTAGTCCTGGTTTAGACCTGGTTTGGACCTGGTTTAGTCCTGGTTTAGTCCTGGTTTAGACCTGGTTTATACCTGGTTTAGTCCTGGTTTAGTCCTGGTTTAGACCTGGTTTGGACCTGGTTTAGTCCTGGTTTGGACCTGGTTTAGTCCTGCTTTAGTCCTGGTTTAGTCCTGGTTTAGTCCTGGTTTAGTCCTGGTTTAGTCCTGGTTTAGACCCTGTTTAGTCCTGGTTTAGACCTGGTTTGGACCTGGTTTATTCCTGGTTTAGTCCTGGTTTAGACCTGGTTTAGACCTGGTTTAGTCCCGGTTTAGTCCTGGTTTAGACCTGGTTTAGACCTGGTTTAGACCTGGTTTAGTCCTGGTTTAGTCCTGGTTTAGTCCTGGTTTAGACCTGGTTTGGACCTGGTTTAGTCCTGGTTTAGTCCTGGTTTAGACCTGGTTTAGACCTGGTTTAGTCCTGGTTTAGACCTGGTTTAGTCCTGGTTTAGTCCTGGTTTAGACCTGGTTTAGTCCTGGTTTAGACCTGGTTTAGTCCTGGTTTAGTCCTGGTTTAGACCTGGTTTGGACCTGGTTTAGTCCTGGTTTAGTCCTGCTTTAGTCCTGGTTTAGTCCTGATTTAGACCTGGTTTAGTCCTGGTTTAGTCCTGGTTTAGTCCTGGTTTAGTCCTGCTTTAGACCTGGTTTAGTCCTGGTTTAATCCTGGTTTAGTCCTGGTTTAGTCCTGGTTTAGACCTGGTTTAGTCCTGGTTTAGACCTGGTTTAGACCTGGTTTAGTCCTGGTTTAGTCCTGGTTTAGTCCTGGTTTAGACCTGGTTTGGACCTGGTTTAGACCTGGTTTAGACCTGGTTTAGACCTGGTTTAGTCCTGCTTTAGTCCTGGTTTAGTCCTGGTTTAGTCCTGGTTTAGTCCTGGTTTAGACCTGGTTTGGACCTGGTTTAGACCTGGTTTAGTCCTGGTTTAGACCTGGTTTAGTCCTGGTTTAGTCCTGGTTTAGTCCTGGTTTAGTCCTGGTTTAGACCTGGTTTAGTCCTGGTTTAGACCTGGTTTAGACCTGGTTTAGTCCTGGTTTAGTCCTGGTTTAGTCCTGGTTTAGACCTGGTTTAGTCCTGGTTCAGACCTGGTTTAGACCTGGTTTAGACCTGGTTTAGTCCTGGTTTAGTCCTGGTTTAGTCCTGGTTTAGACCTGGTTTGGACCTGGTTTAGTCCTGGTTTGGACCTGGTTTAGTCCTGCTTTAGTCCTGGTTTAGTCCTGGTTTAGTCCTGGTTTAGTCCTGGTTTAGACCTGGTTTAGTCCTGGTTTAGACCTGGTTTGGACCTGGTTTATTCCTGGTTTAGTCCTGGTTTAGACCTGGTTTAGACCTGGTTTAGTCCTGGTTTAGACCTGGTTTGGACCTGGTTTAGTCCTGGTTTAGTCCTGCTTTAGTCCTGGTTTAGTCCTGGTTTAGTCCTGGTTTAGACCTGGTTTAGTCCTGGTTCAGACCTGGTTTAGACCTGGTTTAGACCTGGTTTAGTCCTGGTTTAGTCCTGGTTTAGTCCTGGTTTAGACCTGGTTTGGACCTGGTTTAGTCCTGGTTTAGTCCTGCTTTAGACCTTGTTTAGTCCTGGTTTAGTCCTGGTTTAGTCCTGGTTTAGTCCTGGTTTAGACCTGGTTTAGACCTGGTTTGGACCTGGTTTGGACCTGGTTTAGTCCTGGTTTAGTCCTGGTTTAGACCTGGTTTGGACCTGGTTTAGTCCTGGTTTAGTCCTGCTTTAGTCCTGGTTTAGTCCTGGTTTAGTCCTGGTTTAGACCTGGTTTAGTCCTGGTTTAGTCCTGGTTTAGTCCTGGTTTAGTCCTGGTTTAGTCCTGGTTTGGACCTGGTTTAGTCCTGGTTTAGTCCTGGTTTAGTCCTGGTTTAGTCCTGGTTTGGACCTGGTTTAGTCCTGGTTTAGTCCTGGTTTAGTCCTGGTTTAGACCTGGTTTAGTCCTGGTTTAGACCTGGTTTATACCTGGTTTAGTCCTGGTTTAGTCCTGGTTTAGACCTGGTTTGGACCTGGTTTAGTCCTGGTTTGGACCTGGTTTAGTCCTGGTTTAGACCTGGTTTGGACCTGGTTTATTCCTGGTTTAGTCCTGGTTTAGACCTGGTTTAGACCTGGTTTAGTCCTGGTTTAGTCCTGGTTTAGACCTGGTTTAGTCCTGGTTTAGACCTGGTTTAGTCCTGGTTTAGACCTGGTTTGGACCTGGTTTAGTCCTGGTTTAGTCCTGGTTTAGACCTGGTTTATACCTGGTTTAGTCCTGGTTTAGTCCTGGTTTAGTCCTGGTTTAGACCTGGTTTAGTCCTGGTTTAGACCTGGTTTAGTCTTGGTTTAGACCTGGTTTAGTCCTGGTTTAGACCTGGTTTGGACCTGGTTTAGTCCTGGTTTAGTCCTGGTTTAGACCTGGTTTATACCTGGTTTAGTCCTGGTTTAGTCCTGGTTTAGACCTGGTTTGGACCTGGTTTAGTCCTGGTTTGGACCTGGTTTAGTCCTGCTTTAGTCCTGGTTTAGTCCTGGTTTAGTCCTGGTTTAGTCCTGGTTTAGACCTGGTTTAGTCCTGGTTTAGACCTGGTTTGGACCTGGTTTAGTCCTGCTTTAGTCCTGGTTTAGTCCTGGTTTAGTCCTGGTTTAGACCTGGTTTAGTCCTGGTTTAGACCTGGTTTAGTCCTGGTTTAGTCCTGGTTTAGTCCTGGTTTAGACCTGGTTTAGTCCTGGTTCAGACCTGGTTTAGACCTGGTTTAGACCTGGTTTAGTCCTGGTTTAGTCCTGGTTTAGTCCTGGTTTAGACCTGGTTTGGACCTGGTTTAGTCCTGGTTTAGTCCTGGTTTAGACCTGGTTTAGACCTGGTTTAGTCCTGGTTTAGTCCTGGTTTAGACCTGGTTTAGTCCTGGTTTAGACCTGGTTTGGACCTGGTTTAGTCCTGCTTTAGTCCTGGTTTAGTCCTGGTTTAGTCCTGGTTTAGTCCTGGTTTAGACCTGGTTTAGTCCTGGTTTAGACCTGGTTTAGTCCTGGTTTAGACCTGGTTTAGTCCTGGTTTAGACCTGGTTTAGTCCTGGTTTAGTCCTGGTTTAGACCTGGTTTAGTCCTGGTTTAGACCTGGTTTGGACCTGGTTTAGTCCTGCTTTAGTCCTGGTTTAGTCCTGGTTTAGTCCTGGTTTAGTCCTGGTTTAGACCTGGTTTAGTCCTGGTTTAGACCTGGTTTAGTCCTGGTTTAGACCTGGTTTAGACCTGGTTTAGTCCTGGTTTAGACCTGGTTTAGACCTGGTTTAGTCCTGGTTTAGACCTGGTTTAGTCCTGGTTTAGACCTGGTTTAGTCCTGGTTTAGACCTGGTTTAGACCTGGTTTAGTCCTGGTTTAGTCCTGCTTTAGACCTGGTTTAGTCCTGGTTTAATCCTGGTTTAGTCCTGGTTTAGTCCTGGTTTAGACCTGGTTTAGTCCTGGTTTAGACCTGGTTTAGACCTGGTTTAGTCCTGGTTTAGTCCTGGTTTAGTCCTGGTTTAGACCTGGTTTGGACCTGGTTTAGACCTGGTTTAGACCTGGTTTAGACCTGGTTTAGTCCTGCTTTAGTCCTGGTTTAGTCCTGGTTTAGTCCTGGTTTAGTCCTGGTTTAGACCTGGTTTGGACCTGGTTTAGACCTGGTTTAGTCCTGGTTTAGACCTGGTTTAGTCCTGGTTTAGTCCTGGTTTAGTCCTGGTTTAGTCCTGGTTTAGACCTGGTTTAGTCCTGGTTTAGACCTGGTTTAGACCTGGTTTAGTCCTGGTTTAGTCCTGGTTTAGTCCTGGTTTAGACCTGGTTTAGTCCTGGTTCAGACCTGGTTTAGACCTGGTTTAGACCTGGTTTAGTCCTGGTTTAGTCCTGGTTTAGTCCTGGTTTAGACCTGGTTTGGACCTGGTTTAGTCCTGGTTTGGACCTGGTTTAGTCCTGCTTTAGTCCTGGTTTAGTCCTGGTTTAGTCCTGGTTTAGTCCTGGTTTAGACCTGGTTTAGTCCTGGTTTAGACCTGGTTTGGACCTGGTTTATTCCTGGTTTAGTCCTGGTTTAGACCTGGTTTAGACCTGGTTTAGTCCTGGTTTAGACCTGGTTTGGACCTGGTTTAGTCCTGGTTTAGTCCTGCTTTAGTCCTGGTTTAGTCCTGGTTTAGACCTGGTTTAGTCCTGGTTTAGTCCTGGTTTAGTCCTGGTTTAGTCCTGCTTTAGACCTGGTTTAGTCCTGGTTTAATCCTGGTTTAGTCCTGGTTTAGTCCTGGTTTAGACCTGGTTTAGTCCTGGTTTAGACCTGGTTTAGACCTGGTTTAGTCCTGGTTTAGTCCTGGTTTAGTCCTGGTTTAGACCTGGTTTGGACCTGGTTTAGACCTGGTTTAGACCTGGTTTAGACCTGGTTTAGTCCTGCTTTAGTCCTGGTTTAGTTCTGGTTTAGTCCTGGTTTAGTCCTGGTTTAGACCTGGTTTGGACCTGGTTTAGACCTGGTTTAGTCCTGGTTTAGACCTGGTTTAGTCCTGGTTTAGTCCTGGTTTAGTCCTGGTTTAGACCTGGTTTAGTCCTGGTTTAGACCTGGTTTAGTCCTGGTTTAGTCCTGGTTTAGTCCTGGTTTAGACCTGGTTTAGTCCTGGTTCAGACCTGGTTTAGACCTGGTTTAGACCTGGTTTAGTCCTGGTTTAGTCCTGGTTTAGTCCTGGTTTAGACCTGGTTTGGACCTGGTTTAGTCCTGGTTTAGTCCTGCTTTAGACCTTGTTTAGTCCTGGTTTAGTCCTGGTTTAGTCCTGGTTTAGTCCTGGTTTAGACCTGGTTTAGACCTGGTTTGGACCTGGTTTGGACCTGGTTTAGTCCTGGTTTAGTCCTGGTTTAGACCTGGTTTGGACCTGGTTTAGTCCTGGTTTAGTCCTGCTTTAGTCCTGGTTTAGTCCTGGTTTAGTCCTGGTTTAGACCTGGTTTAGTCCTGGTTTAGTCCTGGTTTAGTCCTGGTTTAGTCCTGGTTTAGTCCTGGTTTGGACCTGGTTTAGTCCTGGTTTAGTCCTGGTTTAGTCCTGGTTTGGACCTGGTTTAGTCCTGGTTTAGTCCTGGTTTAGTCCTGGTTTAGACCTGGTTTAGTCCTGGTTTAGACCTGGTTTATACCTGGTTTAGTCCTGGTTTAGTCCTGGTTTAGACCTGGTTTGGACCTGGTTTAGTCCTGGTTTGGACCTGGTTTAGTCCTGGTTTAGACCTGGTTTGGACCTGGTTTATTCCTGGTTTAGTCCTGGTTTAGACCTGGTTTAGACCTGGTTTAGTCCTGGTTTAGTCCTGGTTTAGACCTGGTTTAGTCCTGGTTTAGACCTGGTTTAGTCCTGGTTTAGACCTGGTTTGGACCTGGTTTAGTCCTGGTTTAGTCCTGGTTTAGACCTGGTTTATACCTGGTTTAGTCCTGGTTTAGTCCTGGTTTAGTCCTGGTTTAGACCTGGTTTAGTCCTGGTTTAGACCTGGTGAGAGGGGGGAGATACCAGGTGAGAGGGGGGAGATACCAGGTGAGAGGGGGGAGATACCAGGTGAGAGGGGGGGAGATACCAGGTGAGAGGGGGGGAGATACCAGGTGAGAGGGGGGGAGATACCAGGTGAGAGGGGGGAGATACCAGGTGAGAGGGGGGAGATACCAGGTGAGAGGGGGGAGATACCAGGTGAGAGGGGGGAGATACCAGGTGAGAGGGGGGGGATACCAGGTGAGAGGGGGGAGATACCAGGTGAGAGGGGGGAGATACCAGGTGAGAGGGGGGAGATACCAGGTGAGAGGGGGGGAGATACCAGGTGAGAGGGGGGAGATACCAGGTGAGAGGGGGGGAGATACCAGGTGAGGGGGGAGATAACAGGTGAGAGGGGGGGAGATACCAGGTGAGAGGGGGGGGAGATACCAGGTGAGAGGGGGGAGATACCAGGTGAGAGGGGGGGAGATACCAGGTGAGAGGGGGGAGATACCAGGTGAGAGGGGGGGAGATACCAGGTGAGGGGGGGAGATAACAGGTGAGAGGGGGGGAGATACCAGGTGAGAGGGGGGGAGATACCAGGTGAGAGGGGGGAGATACCAGGTGAGAGGGGGGGAGATACCAGGTGAGAGGGGGGGAGATACCAGGTGAGAGGGGGGAGATACCAGGTGAGAGGGGGGGAGATACCAGGTGAGAGGGGGGGGGAGATAACAGGTGAGAGGGGGGAGGAGATACCAGGTGAGAGGGGGGGAAATGCCTGGTGAGAGGGGGGAGATACCAGGTGAGAGGGGGGGAGATACCAGGTGAGAGGGGGGAGATACCAGGTGAGAGGGGGGAGATACCAGGTGATAGGGGGGAGATACCAGGTGAGAGGGGAGGAGGGGGAGATACCAGGTGAGAGGGGGGAGATACCAGGTGAGAGGGGGGAGATACCAGGTGAGAGGGGGGGAGATAACAGGTGAGAGGGGGGAGGAGATACCAGGTGAGAGGGGGGGAAATGCCTGGTGAGAGGGGGGAGATACCAGGTGAGAGGGGGAGATACCAGGTGAGAGGGGGGGAAATGCCTGGTGAGAGGGGGGAGATACCAGGTGAGAGGGGGAGATACCAGGTGAGAGGGGGGGAGATACCAGGTGAGAGGGGGGAGATACCAGGTGAGAGGGGGGAGATACCAGGTGATAGGGGGAGATACCAGGTGAGAGGGGGGAGACACCAGGTGAGAGGGGAGGAGGGGGAGATACCAGGTGAGAGGGGGAGATACCAGGTGAGAGGGGAGGAGGGAGATACTAGGTGGGAGGGGGGAGGAGATACCAGGTGAGAGGGGGGGAAATGCCTGGTGAGAGGGGGGAGATACCAGGTGAGAGGGGGGAGGAGATACCAGGTGAGAGGGGGGAGGAGATACCAGGTGAGAGGGGGGAGGTACCAGGTTAGAGGGAGATACCAGGTGAGAGGGGAGGAGGAGATACCAGGTGAGAGGGGGAAGATACCAGGTGAGAGGGGGGAGACACCAGGTGAGAGGGGAGGAGGGGGAGATACCAGGTGAGAGGGGGAGATACCAGGTGAGAGGGGAGGAGGGAGATCCCAGGTGAGAGGGGGAGATACCAGGTGAGAGGGGGGGACGGGGGAGATACCAGGTGAGAGGGGGGAGGGAGATACCAGGTGGGAGGGGGGGATACCAGGTGAGAGGGGAGGAGGGGGAGATACCAGGTGAGAGGGGGGAGATACCAGGTGAGAGGGGGGAGATACCAGGTGAGAGGGGGGAGATACTAGGTGAGAGGGGGGAGGAGATACAGGGTGAGAGGGGGGAGGAGATACCAGGTGAGAGGGGAGGGGGGTATACCAATTGAGAGGGGAGGGGGGGAGATACCAGGTGAGAGGGGAGGATGGAGATACCAGGTGAGAGGGGGGAGATACCAGGTGAGAGGGGGGAGATACCAGGTGAGAGGGGAGGAGGGGGAGATACCAGGTGAGAGGGGGGGAGATACCAGGTGAGAGGGGGGAGATACCAGGTGAGAGGGGGAGATACCAGGTGAGAGGGGAGGAGGGGGAGATACCAGGTGAGAGGGGGGGAGATACCAGGTGAGAGGGGGGAGATACCAGGTGGGAGGGGGGAGGAGATACCAGGTGAGAGGGGATACCAGGTGAGAGGGGAGGGGGGATATACCAATTGAGAGGGGAGGGGGGAGATACCAGGTGAGAGGGGAGGGGGGGAGATACCAGGTGAGAGGGGAGGAGGGGGATACCAGGTGAGAGGGGAGGGGGGAGATACCAGGTGAGAGGGGAGGGGGGATACCAGGTGAGAGGGGAGGGGGGGTTACCAGGTGAGAGGGGAGGGGGGATACCAGGTGAGAGGGGAGGGGGGATGCCTGGTGAGAGGGGGGAGATACCAGGTGAGAGGGGGGAGGAGATACCAGGTGAGAGGGGGGGAAATGCCTGGTGAGAGGGGGGAGATACCAGGTGAGAGGGGGGAGATACCAGGTGAGAGGGGGGAGATACCAGGTGAGAGGGGGGGAGATACCAGGTGAGAGGGGGGAGGAGATAACAGGTGAGAGGGGAGGATGGAGATACCAGGTGAGAGGGGGAGATACCAGGTGAGAGGGGGGGACGGGGGAGATACCAGGTGAGAGGGGGGAGGGAGATACCAGGTGGGAGGGGGGAGGAGATACCAGGTGAGAGGGGGGGAAATGCCTGGTGAGAGGGGGGAGATACCAGGTGAGAGGGGGGAGGAGATACCAGGTGAGAGGGGGGAGGTACCAGGTGAGAGGGGGGACGGGGGAGATACCAGGTGAGAGGGGGGAGGGAGATACCAGGTGAGAGGGGAGGAGGGAGATACCAGGTTAGATGGGAGGAGGGGGATACCAGGTGAGAGGGGAGGGGGGTTACCAGGTGAGAGGGGAGGGGGGATACCAGGTGAGAGGGGGGAGATACCAGGTGAGAGGGGGGAGATACCAGGTGAGAGGGGGGAGGAGATACCAGGTGAGAGGGGATACCAGGTGAGAGGGGAGGGGGGTATACCAATTGAGAGGGGAGGGGGGGAGATACCAGGTGAGAGGGGAGGAGGGGGATACCAGGTGAGAGGGGAGGGGGGATACCAGGTGAGAGGGGAGGGGGGTGAAGAGATGTTAAGTATTGACATCTTGATCTTGCTTTATTGGACGTGAGTGAAACGTCTTAAGTCCTGATTTGATCAGACGTTCAAGATGAGTGAGAAGCACCTGGGTAATTTATAAGATCAGGTCCAGGATCAGGTCCAGGATCAGGTCCAGGATCAGGTCCAGGATCAGGTCCAGGATCAGGTCCAGGATCAGGTCCAGGATCAGGTGAAGATGATGCAGCAGCGATTAGTTTAAGAGGATTAAGTCACGCTGCCATTCTGCTCCTGCGTCCTCCAACAACAGGACAAACCAGGACAAACCAGGACAAACCAGGACAAACCAGGACAAACCAGGACAAACCAGGACAAACCAGGACAAACCAGGACAAACCAGGACAAACCAGGACAATCCAGGTCCTGGCTTCTGTCTCTGGAGGAGGTTCTGACAGATCTCAGGTCAGTCTGGACTGAAAGTTCTCAATTTGTGTTGGACTTCTGTAGTACTTGTAGTACTTGCAGTACTTGCAGTACTTGCAGTACTTGTAGTACGTGTAGTTCTTGTAGTTCCTGTAGTTCCTGTAGTTCTTGTAGTTCTTGTCGTACTTGTAGTTCTTGTAGTACTTGTAGTTCTTGTAGTACTTGTAGTTCTTGAAGTACTTGTAGTTCTTGTAGTACTTGCAGTACTTGTAGAACTTGTAGTTATTGTAGTACTTGTAGTACTTGTAGTACTTGTAGTTCTTGTAGTTCTTGTAGTTCTTGTAGTACTTGTAGTACTTGTAGTACTTGTAGTACTTGTAGTTATTGTAGTACTTGTAGTTATTGTAGTTATTGTAGTTATTGTAGTACTTGTAGTACTTTTAGTTCTTGTAGTACTTGTAGTTCTTGTAGTACTTGCAGTACTTGTGGTACTTGCAGTTATTGTAGTACTTGTAGTACTTTTTGTTCTTGTAGTACTTGTAGTACTTGTAGTACTTGTAGTACTTGTAGTACTTGTAGTTATTGTAGTACTTGTAGTACTTTTTGTTCTTGTAGTACTTGTAGTTCTTGTAGTACTTGTAGTACTTGTAGTACTTGTAGTACTTGTAGTTCTTGTAGTTCTTGTAGTTCTTGTAGTACTTGTAGTACTTGTAGTACTTGTAGTACTTGTAGTTCTTGTAGTTCTTGTAGTACTTGAAGTACTTGTAGTACTTGTAGTTCTTGTAGTACTTGTAGTACTTGTAGTACTTGTAGTTCTTGTAGTACTTGTAGTTCTTGTAGTACTTGTAGTTCTTGTAGTACTTGTAGTACTTGTAGTACTTGTAGTTCTTGTAGTACTTGTAGTACTTGTAGTACTTGTAGTACTTGTAGTTCTTGTAGTTCTTGTAGTACTTATAGTACTACAGGTCTAAACCAGGTCAAAACCAGGACTAAACCAGGTCTAAACCAGGTCTAAATCAGGACTAAACCAGGTCTAAACCAGGACTAAACCAGGTCTAAACCAGGACTAAACCAGGTCTAAACCAGGTCTAAATAAGGTCCAAACCAGGTCCAAACCAGGACTAAACAAGGTCTAAACCAGGACTAAACCAGGACTAAACCATGCCTAAACCAGGACTAAACCAGGACTAAACCAGGTCTAAACCAGGACTAAAGCGGGTCTAAACCAGGACTAAATCAGGACTAAACCAGGTCCAAACCAGGTCAAAACGAGGTCCAAACCAGGTCTAAACCAGGACTAAACCAGGTCTAAACCAGGACTAAACCAGGTCTAAACCAGGACTAAACCAAGTCTAAACCAGGACTAAACAAACACTAAACCAGGACTAAACCAGGAATTAAACCAGGTCCAAACCTGGACTAAACCAGGTCTAAACCAGGTCTAAACCAGGTCAAAACCAGGTCCAAACCAGGTCTAAACCAGGACTAAACCAGGACTAAACCAGGACTAAACAAGTACTAAATCAGGACTAAACCAGAACTAAATCAGGACTAAACCAGGTCCAAACGGGGTCTAAACCAGGACTAAACCAGGACTAAACAAGGTCTAAACCAGGTCTAAACCAGGACTAAACCAGGTCTAAACCAGGTCTAAACCAGGTCTAAACCAGGACTAAACCAGGTCTAAACCAGGTCTAAACCAGGTCTAAACCAGGACTAAACCAGGTCTAAACCAGGTCTAAACAAGTACTAAAACAGGACTAAACCAGGTCTAAACCAGGTCTAAACCAGGTCCAAACCAGGTCTAAATAAGGTCTAAACCAGGTCTAAACCAGGTCTAAACCAGGACTAAACAAACACTAAACCAGGACTAAACCAGGACTAAACCAGGTCTAAACCAGGTCTAAACCAGGTCTAAACCAGGACTAAACCAGGTTTAAAGCAGGACTAAACCAGGTCTAAACCAGGTCCAAACCAGGACTAAATCAGGATTAAACCAGGTCCAAACCAGGTCTAAACCAGGACTAAACCAGGTCTAAACCAGGTCTAAACCAGGACTAAACCAGGTCTAAACCAGGTCTAAACCAGGACTAAACCAGGTTTAAAGCAGGACTAAATCAGGATTAAACCAGGTCCAAACAAGGTCTAAACCAGGACTAAACCAGGTTTAAACCAGAACTAAATCAGGACTAAACCAGGACTAAACCAGGACTAAACCAGGTCTAAACCAGGTCTAAACCAGGTCTAAACCAGGTCTAAACCAGGTCTAAACTAGGACTAAACCAGGTCCAAACCAGGTCTAAACCAGGACTAAACCAGGTCTAAAGCAGGTCTAAACCAGGACTAAACCAGGACTAAACCAGGACAAAACCAGGACTAAACCAGGTCCAAACCAGGTCTAAACCAGGACTAAACCAGGTTTAAACCAGAACTAAATCAGGACTAAACCAGGACTAAACCAGGACTAAACCAGGTCTAAACCAGGTCTAAACCAGGTCTAAACCAGGTCTAAACCAGGTCTAAACTAGGACTAAACCAGGTCCAAACCAGGTCTAAACCAGGACTAAACCAGGACTAAACCAGGACTAAACCAGGTCCAAACCAGGTCTAAACCAGGACTAAACCAGGACTAAACCAGGTCTAAACCAGGTCGAGACAAGGACTAAACCAGGTCTAAACCAGGTCTAAACCAGGACTAAACCAGGTCTAAAGCAGGTATAATCCAGGACTAAACCAGGACTAAACCAGGTCTAAACCAGGACTAAACCAGGAATAAACCAGGAATAAACCAGGACTAAACCAGGACTAAACCAGGTCCAAACCAGGTTCAAACAAGGTCTAAACCAGGTCTAAACCAGGACTAAACCAGGACTAAACCAGGACTAAACCAAGTCCAAACCAGGACTAAACCAGGACTAAACCAGGTCTAAACCAGGACTAAACCAGGACTAAACAAGGTCTAAAACAGGACTAAACCAGGACTAAACCAGGACTAAACCAGCTCTAAACCAGGACTAAACCAGGACTAAACCAGGTCCAAACCAGGTCCAAACCAGGACAAAATCAGGTCTAAACCAGGACTAAACCAGGTCTAAACCAGGTCTAAATCAGGACTAAACCAGGACTAAACCAGGACTAAACCAGGTCTAAACCAGGTCTAAACCAGGTCTAAACCAGGTCTAAACCAGGACTAAATCAGGATTAAACCAGGTCCAAACCAGGTCTAAACCAGGACTAAACCAGGTCTAAACCAGGTCTAAACCAGGACTAAACCAGGTCTAAACCAGGTCTAAACCAGGACTAAATCAGGATTAAACCAGGTCCAAACCAGGTCTAAACCAGGACTAAACCAGGTCTAAACCAGGTCCAAACCAGGACTAAATCAGGATTAAACCAGGTCCAAACAAGGTCTAAACCAGGACTGAACCAGGTCTAAACCAGGTCTAAACCAGGTCTAAACCAGGACTAAACCAGGACTAAACCAGGACTAAACCAGGTCTAAACCAGGTCTAAACCAGGTCTAAACATGGACTAAACCAGGTCTAAAGCAGGTCTAAACCAGGACTAAACCAGGACTAAACCAGGACTAAACCAGGTCCAAACCAGGTCTAAACCAGGACTAAACCAGGACTAAACCAGGACTAAACCAGGTCTAAACCAGGTCTAAACCAGGTCGAAACAAGGACTAAACCAGGTCTAAACCAGGTCTAAACCAGGACTAAACCAGGTCTAAAGCAGGACTAAACCAGGAATAAACCAGGAATAAACCAGGACTAAACCAGGACTAAACCAGGACTAAACCAGGACTAAACCAGGTCCAAACCAGGTTCAAACAAGGTCTAAACCAGGTCTAAACCAGGACTAAACCAGGACTAAACCAGGACTAAACCAAGTCCAAACCAGGACTAAACCAGGACTAAACCAGGTCTAAACCAGGACTAAACCAGGTCTAAACCAGGACTAAACCAGGTCTAAACCAGGACTAAACCAGGACTAAACCAGGACTAAACCAGGTCTAAACCAGGACTAAACCAGGACTAAACCAGGTCCAAACCAGGTCCAAACCAGGACAAAATCAGGTCTAAACCAGGACTAAACCAGGTCTAAACCAGGTCTAAATCAGGACTAAACCAGGACTAAACCAGGACTAAACCAGGTCTAAACCAGGACTAAACCAGAACTAAATCAGGACTAAATCAGGACTAAACCAGGACTAAACCAGGAGTAAACCAGGACTAAACCAGGACTAAACCAGGTCTAAACGAGGTCTAAATCAGGTCTAAACCAGGTCTAAACCAGGACTAAATGAGGTCTAAACAAGTACTAAAACAGGTTTAAACCAGCACTAAACCAGGACTAAACCAGGACTAAACCAGGACTAAACCAAGTCC
This sequence comes from Eucyclogobius newberryi, assembly GCF_026437365.1. Classification (NCBI taxonomy): domain Eukaryota; kingdom Metazoa; phylum Chordata; class Actinopteri; order Gobiiformes; family Gobiidae; genus Eucyclogobius; species Eucyclogobius newberryi. The sequence goes on along the minus strand of NW_027316363.1, from coordinate 2,239 downwards.
AAACCAGGACTAAACCAGGACTAAACCAGGTCTAAACTAGGCCTAAACCAGGACAAAACAAGGTCTAAACCAGGACTAAACCAGGTCCAAACCAGGACTAAACCAGGTCTAAACCAGGTTCAATCCAGGACTAAACCAGGCCTAAACCAGGACTAAACCAGGACTAAACCAGGACTAAACCAGGTCTAAACCAGGACTAAAGCGGGTCTAAACCAGGACTAAATCAGGACTAAACCAGGTCCAAACCAGGACTAAACTAGGTCTAAAACAGGACTAAACCAGGTCTAAACCAGGACTAAACTAGGTCTAAAACAGGTCTAAACCAGGACTAAACCAGGTCTAAACCAGGACTAAACCAGGTCTAAACCAGGACTAAACAAGGTCTAAACCAGGACTAAACCAGGTCCAAACCAGGACTAAACCAGGTCTAAACCAGGTTCAATCCAGGACTAAACCAGGCCTAAACCAGGACTAAACCAGGACTAAACCAGGACTAAACCAGGTCTAAACCAGGACTAAAGCGGGTCTAAACCAGGACTAAATCAGGACTAAACCAGGTCCAAACCAGGACTAAACCAGGTCTAAACCAGGACTAAACCAGGTCTAAACCAGGACTAAACTAGGACTAAACCAGGTCTAAACCAGGACTAAACTAGGTCTAAAACAGGTCTAAACCAGGACTAAACCAGGTTTAAAGCAGGACTAAACCAGGACTAAACCAGGACTAAACAAACACTAAACCAGGACTAAACCAGGTCTAAACCAGGACTAAACCAGGACTAAACCAGGAATAAACCAGGTCCAAACCAGGTCTAAACCAGGACTAAACCAGGACTAAACCAGGACTAAACCAGGTCTAAACCAGGTCTAAACCAGGTCGAAACAAGGACTAAACCAGGTCTAAACCAGGTCTAAACCAGGACTAAACCAGGTCTAAAGCAGGTATAATCCAGGACTAAACCAGGACTAAACCAGGTCTAAACCAGGACTAAACCAGGAATAAACCAGGAATAAACCAGGACTAAACCAGGACTAAACCAGGTCCAAACCAGGTTCAAACAAGGTCTAAACCAGGTCTAAACCAGGACTAAACCAGGACTAAACCAGGACTAAACCAAGTCCAAACCAGGACTAAACCAGGACTAAACCAGGTCTAAACCAGGACTAAACCAGGACTAAACAAGGTCTAAAACAGGACTAAACCAGGACTAAACCAGGACTAAACCAGCTCTAAACCAGGACTAAACCAGGACTAAACCAGGTCCAAACCAGGTCCAAACCAGGACAAAATCAGGTCTAAACCAGGACTAAACCAGGTCTAAACCAGGTCTAAATCAGGACTAAACCAGGACTAAACCAGGTCCAAACCAGGACAAAATCAGGTCTAAACCAGGACTAAACCAGGTCTAAACCAGGTCTAAATCAGGTCTAAACCAGGTCTAAACCAGGACTAAACCAGGTCTAAATAAGGTCCAAACCAGGTCCAAACCAGGTCTAAACAAGTACTAAAACAGGTTTAAACCAGCACTAAACCAGGACTAAACCAGGACTAAACCAGGACTAAACCAAGTCCAAACCAGGACTAAACCAGGACTAAACCAGGTCTAAACCAGGTCCAAACCAGGACTAAACTAGGTCTAAAACAGGTCTAAACCAGGTCTAAACCAGGACTAAACCAGGTCCAAACCAGGACTAAACTAGGTCTAAAACAGGTCTAAACCAGGTCTAAACCAGGACTAAACCAGGTCTAAACCAGGACTAAACAAGGTCTAAACCAGGACTAAACCAGGTCCAAACCAGGACTAAACCAGGTCTAAACCAGGTTCAATCCAGGACTAAACCAGGCCTAAACCAGGACTAAACCAGGACTAAACCAGGACTAAACCAGGTCTAAACCAGGACTAAAGCGGGTCTAAACCAGGACTAAATCAGGACTAAACCAGGTCCAAACCAGGACTAAACCAGGTCTAAACCAGGACTAAACCAGGTCTAAACCAGGACTAAACTAGGTCTAAAACAGGTCTAAACCAGGACTAAACCAGGTCTAAACCAGGTCCAAACCAGGTTTAAACCAGGTCTAAACCAGGACTAAACCAGGTTTAAAGCAGGACTAAACCAGGACTAAACCAGGACTAAACAAACACTAAACCAGGACTAAACCAGGTCTAAACCAGGTCTAAACCAGGTCAAAACCAGGTCCAAACCAGGTCTAAACCAGGACTAAACCAGGACTAAACAA
>NW_027316362.1:10000-17500 GCF_026437365.1 Eucyclogobius newberryi | reverse complement strand
TATTTTCGGGTATAGTGTACTATTGCCGAAAAACGACAGAGTCTTTTCGGGTATAGTGTACTATTTCGGTTTTTGCACTAAGTCCCTCAGGGGTATAGTGTACTATACTATGATGGTCAGATCACCTCCAGGCCCCAGGGGAGTGCTTTTCTGGGGTCAAACAGTGCACTGATGATGGGGGATTATTTCATTTTGCTCATTTTGGTGTTTTTTCACATTTTAACCCATTTTCACCCCTTTTGCTCACAACTTCGTACTACGGCCCGGAAAAACGACAGAGTCGATGGGTATAGTGTACTATTGCCGAAAAACGACAGAGTCTTTTCGGGTATAGTGTACTATTTCGGTTTTTGCACTAAGTCCCTCAGGGGTATAGTGTACTATACTATGATGGTCAGATCACCTCCAGGCCCCAGGGGAGTGCTTTTCTGGGGTCAAACAGTGCACTGATGATGGGGGATTATTTCATTTTGCTCATTTTGGTGTTTTTTCACATTTTAACCCATTTTCACCCCTTTTGCTCACAACTTCGTACTACGGCCCGGAAAAACGACAGAGTCGATGGGTATAGTGTACTATTGCCGAAAAACGACAGAGTCTTTTCGGGAATAGTGTACTATTTCGGTTTTTACTCTAAGTCCCTCAGGGGCATGGGGTGCTATACTATGATGGTCAGATCACCTCCAGGCCCCAGGGGAGTGCTTTTCTGGGGTCAAACAGTGCACTGATGATGGGGGATTATTTCATTTTGCTCATTTTGGTGTTTTTTCACATTTTAACCCATTTTCACCCCTTTTGCTCACAACTTCGTACTACGGCCCGGAAAAACGACAGAGTCGATGGGTATAGTGTACTATTGCCGAAAAACGACAGAGTCTTTTCGGGAATAGTGTACTATTTCGGTTTTTACTCTAAGTCCCTCAGGGGCATAGGGTGCTATACTCTGATGGTCAGATCACCTCCAGGCCCCAGGGGAGTGCTTTTCAGGGGTCAAACAGTGCACTGATGATAGGGGATTATTTCATTTTGCTCATTTTGGTGTTTTTTTTTTTTTTTTTTTTTTTTTTTTTCACATTTTAACCCATTTTAACCCATTTTGCTCACCCCGCACTCTGCCGCATATGAGGCCGGGGAAGGGCCACTCTGGCTGGGCATGGCCTCCGCTGAGCACCCCCTGGAGCCACTGGAGCCCCCGGAGGCCCTCCAGAGCCACCCCCCACTGTCCCCAGACTCACCCGGGGGAAGGGCCACTCTGGCTGGGCATGGTCTCCACCAAGCAGCCCCTGGAGCCCCCGGAGCACCTCCAGAGCCACCCCCCACTCTCCCCAGACTCTGCCCGGGGAAGGGCCACTCTGGCTGGGCATGGCCTCCACCGAGCACCCCCTGGAACCCCTGGAACCCCCGGAGGCCCTCCAGAGCCACCCCCCACTCTCCCCAGACTCACCCCGGGGAAGGGCCACTCTGGCTGGGCATGGTCTCCACCAAGCACCCCCTGGAGCCCCCGGAGCACCCCCAGAGCCACCCCCCACTCTCCCCAGACTCACCCCGGGGAAGGGACACTCTGGCTGGGCATGGTCTCCACCAAGCACCCCCTGGAGCCCCCGGAGCACCTCCAGAGCCACCCCCCACTCCTCCAGACTCACCCCGGGGAAGGGACACTCTGCCTGGGCATGGCCCCCACTGAGCACCCCCTGGAACCCCTGGAGCCCCCGGAGCACCTCCAGAGCCACCCCCCACTCTCCCCAGACTCTGCCCGGGGAAGGGCCACTCTGGCTGGGCATGGTCTCCACCAAGCACCCCCTGGAGCCCCCGGAGCACCCCCAGAGCCACCCCCCACTCTCCCCAGACTCACCCCGGGGAAGGGCCACTCTGGCTGGGCATGGCCTCCGCCGAGCACCCCCTGGAGCCCCCGGAGCACCCCCAGAGCCACCCCCCACTCACCCCAGACTCACCCCGGGGAAGGGACACTCTGGCTGGGCATGGCCTCCACCAAGCACCCCCTGGAGCCCCTGGAACCCCCGGAGGCCCTCCAGAGCCACCCCCCACTCTCCCCAGACTCACCCCGGGGGAGGGCCACTCTGGCTGGGCATGGTCTCCACCAAGCACCCCCTGGAGCCCCCGGAGCACCTCCAGAGCCACCCCCCACTCCTCCAGACTCACCCCGGGGAAGGGACACTCTGGCTGGGCATGGCCCCCACCGAGCACCCCCTGGAGCCCCTGGAGCCCCCGGAGCACCCCCAGAGCCACCCCCCACTCTCCCCAGACTCACCCCGGGGAAGGGCCACTCTGGCTGGGCATGGCCTCCGCCGAGCACCCCCTGGAGCCCCCGGAGCACCCCCAGAGCCACCCCCCACTCACCCCAGACTCACCCCGGGGAAGGGACACTCTGGCTGGGCATGGCCTCCACCAAGCACCCCCTGGAGCCCCTGGAACCCCCGGAGGCCCTCCAGAGCCACCCCCCACTCTCCCCAGACTCACCCCGGGGGAGGGCCACTCTGGCTGGGCATGGTCTCCACCAAGCACCCCCTGGAGCCCCCGGAGCACCTCCAGAGCCACCCCCCACTCCTCCAGACTCACCCCGGGGAAGGGACACTCTGGCTGGGCATGGCCCCCACCGAGCACCCCCTGGAGCCCCTGGAGCCCCCGGAGCACCTCCAGGGCCACCCCCCACTCCTCCAGACTCACCCCGGGGAAGGGACACTCTGGCTGGGCATGGCCTCCGCCGAGCACCCCCTGGAGCCCCCGGAGCACCCCCAGAGCCACCCCCCACTCTCCTCCAGACTCACCCCGGGGAAGGGACACTCTGGCTGGGCATGGCCTCCGCCGACCACCCCCTGGAACCCCTGGAGCCCCCGGAGCACCTCCAGAGCCACCCCCCACTCTCCCCAGACTCTGCCCGGGGAAGGGACACTCTGGCCGGGCATGGCCTCCGCCGAGCACCCCCTGGAACCCCCGGAGGCCCTCCAGGGCCACCCCCCACTGTCCCCAGACTCACCCGGGGGAAGGGCCACTCTGGCTGGGCATGGTCTCCACCAAGCAGCCCCTGGAGCCCCCGGAGCACCTCCAGAGCCACCCCCCACTCTCCCCAGACTCTGCCCGGGGAAGGGCCACTCTGGCTGGGCATGGCCTCCACCGAGCACCCCCTGGAACCCCTGGAACCCCTGGAACCCCCGGAGGCCCTCCAGAGCCACCCCCCACTCTCCCCAGACTCACCCCGGGGAAGGGCCACTCTGGCTGGGCATGGTCTCCACCAAGCACCCCCTGGAGCCCCCGGAGCACCCCCAGAGCCACCCCCCACTCTCCCCAGACTCACCCCGGGGAAGGGACACTCTGGCTGGGCATGGTCTCCACCAAGCACCCCCTGGAGCCCCCGGAGCACCTCCAGAGCCACCCCCCACTCCTCCAGACTCACCCCGGGGAAGGGACACTCTGGCTGGGCATGGCCTCCGCCGAGCACCCCCTGGAGCCCCTGGAGCCCCCGGAGCACCTCCAGGGCCACCCCCCACTCCTCCAGACTCACCCCGGGGAAGGGACACTCTGGCTGGGCATGGCCTCCGCCGAGCACCCCCTGGAGCCCCCGGAGCACCCCCAGAGCCACCCCCCACTCTCCCCAGACTCACCCCGGGGAAGGGCCACTCTGGCTGGGCATGGCCTCCACCAAGCACCCCCTGGAGCCCCTGGAACCCCCGGAGGCCCTCCAGAGCCACCCCCCACTCTCCCCAGACTCACCCCGGGGAAGGGCCACTCTGGCTGGGCATGGCCTCCGCCGACCACCCCCTGGAACCCCTGGAGCCCCCGGAGCACCTCCAGAGCCACCCCCCACTCCTCCAGACTCTGCCCGGGGAAGGGCCACTCTGGCTGGGCATGGCCTCCACTGAGCACCCCCTGGAGCCCCCGGAGCACCTCCAGAGCCACCCCCCACTCTCCCCAGACTCTGCCCGGGGAAGGGACACTCTGGCCGGGCATGGCCTCCGCCGAGCACCCCCTGGAACCCCCGGAGGCCCTCCAGGGCCACCCCCCACTGTCCCCAGACTCACCCGGGGGAAGGGCCACTCTGGCTGGGCATGGTCTCCACCAAGCAGCCCCTGGAGCCCCCGGAGCACCTCCAGAGCCACCCCCCACTCTCCCCAGACTCTGCCCGGGGAAGGGCCACTCTGGCTGGGCATGGCCTCCACCGAGCACCCCCTGGAACCCCTGGAACCCCTGGAACCCCCGGAGGCCCTCCAGAGCCACCCCCCACTCTCCCCAGACTCACCCCGGGGAAGGGCCACTCTGGCTGGGCATGGTCTCCACCAAGCACCCCCTGGAGCCCCCGGAGCACCCCCAGAGCCACCCCCCACTCTCCCCAGACTCACCCCGGGGAAGGGACACTCTGGCTGGGCATGGTCTCCACCAAGCACCCCCTGGAGCCCCCGGAGCACCTCCAGAGCCACCCCCCACTCCTCCAGACTCACCCCGGGGAAGGGACACTCTGGCTGGGCATGGCCTCCGCCGAGCACCCCCTGGAGCCCCTGGAGCCCCCGGAGCACCTCCAGGGCCACCCCCCACTCCTCCAGACTCACCCCGGGGAAGGGACACTCTGGCTGGGCATGGCCTCCGCCGAGCACCCCCTGGAGCCCCCGGAGCACCCCCAGAGCCACCCCCCACTCTCCCCAGACTCACCCCGGGGAAGGGCCACTCTGGCTGGGCATGGCCTCCACCAAGCACCCCCTGGAGCCCCTGGAACCCCCGGAGGCCCTCCAGAGCCACCCCCCACTCTCCCCAGACTCACCCCGGGGAAGGGCCACTCTGGCTGGGCATGGCCTCCGCCGACCACCCCCTGGAACCCCTGGAGCCCCCGGAGCACCTCCAGAGCCACCCCCCACTCCTCCAGACTCTGCCCGGGGAAGGGCCACTCTGGCTGGGCATGGCCTCCACTGAGCACCCCCTGGAGCCCCCGGAGCACCTCCAGAGCCACCCCCCACTCTCCCCAGACTCTGCCCGGGGAAGGGACACTCTGGCCGGGCATGGCCTCCGCCGAGCACCCCCTGGAACCCCCGGAGGCCCTCCAGGGCCACCCCCCACTGTCCCCAGACTCACCCGGGGGAAGGGCCACTCTGGCTGGGCATGGTCTCCACCAAGCAGCCCCTGGAGCCCCCGGAGCACCTCCAGAGCCACCCCCCACTCTCCCCAGACTCTGCCCGGGGAAGGGCCACTCTGGCTGGGCATGGCCTCCACCGAGCACCCCCTGGAACCCCTGGAACCCCTGGAACCCCCGGAGGCCCTCCAGAGCCACCCCCCACTCTCCCCAGACTCACCCCGGGGAAGGGCCACTCTGGCTGGGCATGGTCTCCACCAAGCACCCCCTGGAGCCCCCGGAGGCCCTCCAGAGCCACCCCCCACTCTCCCCAGACTCACCCCGGGGAAGGGCCACTCTGGCTGGGCATGGTCTCCACCAAGCAGCCCCTGGAGCCCCCGGAGCACCTCCAGAGCCACCCCCCACTCTCCCCAGACTCTGCCCGGGGAAGGGCCACTCTGGCTGGGCATGGCCTCCACCGAGCACCCCCTGGAACCCCTGGAACCCCCGGAGGCCCTCCAGAGCCACCCCCCACTCTCCCCAGACTCACCCCGGGGAAGGGCCACTCTGGCTGGGCATGGTCTCCACCAAGCACCCCCTGGAGCCCCCGGAGCACCCCCAGAGCCACCCCCCACTCTCCCCAGACTCACCCCGGGGAAGGGACACTCTGGCTGGGCATGGTCTCCACCAAGCACCCCCTGGAGCCCCCGGAGCACCTCCAGAGCCACCCCCCACTCCTCCAGACTCACCCCGGGGAAGGGACACTCTGCCTGGGCATGGCCCCCACTGAGCACCCCCTGGAACCCCTGGAGCCCCCGGAGCACCTCCAGAGCCACCCCCCACTCTCCCCAGACTCTGCCCGGGGAAGGGCCACTCTGGCTGGGCATGGTCTCCACCAAGCACCCCCTGGAGCCCCCGGAGCACCCCCAGAGCCACCCCCCACTCTCCCCAGACTCACCCCGGGGAAGGGCCACTCTGGCTGGGCATGGCCTCCGCCGAGCACCCCCTGGAGCCCCCGGAGCACCCCCAGAGCCACCCCCCACTCACCCCAGACTCACCCCGGGGAAGGGACACTCTGGCTGGGCATGGCCTCCACCAAGCACCCCCTGGAGCCCCTGGAACCCCCGGAGGCCCTCCAGAGCCACCCCCCACTCTCCCCAGACTCACCCCGGGGGAGGGCCACTCTGGCTGGGCATGGTCTCCACCAAGCACCCCCTGGAGCCCCCGGAGCACCTCCAGAGCCACCCCCCACTCCTCCAGACTCACCCCGGGGAAGGGACACTCTGGCTGGGCATGGCCCCCACCGAGCACCCCCTGGAGCCCCTGGAGCCCCCGGAGCACCCCCAGAGCCACCCCCCACTCTCCCCAGACTCACCCCGGGGAAGGGCCACTCTGGCTGGGCATGGCCTCCGCCGAGCACCCCCTGGAGCCCCCGGAGCACCCCCAGAGCCACCCCCCACTCACCCCAGACTCACCCCGGGGAAGGGACACTCTGGCTGGGCATGGCCTCCACCAAGCACCCCCTGGAGCCCCTGGAACCCCCGGAGGCCCTCCAGAGCCACCCCCCACTCTCCCCAGACTCACCCCGGGGGAGGGCCACTCTGGCTGGGCACCGTCTCCACCAAGCACCCCCTGGAGCCCCCGGAGCACCTCCAGAGCCACCCCCCACTCCTCCAGACTCACCCCGGGGAAGGGACACTCTGGCTGGGCATGGCCCCCACCGAGCACCCCCTGGAGCCCCTGGAGCCCCCGGAGCACCTCCAGGGCCACCCCCCACTCCTCCAGACTCACCCCGGGGAAGGGACACTCTGGCTGGGCATGGCCTCCGCCGAGCACCCCCTGGAGCCCCCGGAGCACCCCCAGAGCCACCCCCCACTCTCCTCCAGACTCACCCCGGGGAAGGGACACTCTGGCTGGGCATGGCCTCCGCCGACCACCCCCTGGAACCCCTGGAGCCCCCGGAGCACCTCCAGAGCCACCCCCCACTCTCCCCAGACTCTGCCCGGGGAAGGGACACTCTGGCCGGGCATGGCCTCCGCCGAGCACCCCCTGGAACCCCCGGAGGCCCTCCAGGGCCACCCCCCACTGTCCCCAGACTCACCCGGGGGAAGGGCCACTCTGGCTGGGCATGGTCTCCACCAAGCAGCCCCTGGAGCCCCCGGAGCACCTCCAGAGCCACCCCCCACTCTCCCCAGACTCTGCCCGGGGAAGGGCCACTCTGGCTGGGCATGGCCTCCACCGAGCACCCCCTGGAACCCCTGGAACCCCTGGAACCCCCGGAGGCCCTCCAGAGCCACCCCCCACTCTCCCCAGACTCACCCCGGGGAAGGGCCACTCTGGCTGGGCATGGTCTCCACCAAGCACCCCCTGGAGCCCCCGGAGCACCCCCAGAGCCACCCCCCACTCTCCCCAGACTCACCCCGGGGAAGGGACACTCTGGCTGG
>NW_027316361.1:0-25749 GCF_026437365.1 Eucyclogobius newberryi | reverse complement strand
GGAACATGCAGTAAATACGATCTGTTTTGTATTCTTGTGACAATTAACGGTTGAGAGATATTTGATGTCTGTTTTCAGTTAGTTTCAGACTTGTTTGTTTTGGTGTTCATTATTTTTTCAAAGTTTTTAGACTATAGTAACTTATTTGTGTGTTTTTATTCTTTCTTTAGTGTCGGATGAAGAGCAGCCTCTCGTGTTTGTTCAGGGTGAGCTACAGTTAAAGTCATTGTTATATATAATAGTTTTTCACAATTTTAATTTATTATTTCTTATTAGTTTCAATTATATACGTTTAGTATAATATTGATGATTCCAGTTGTCAAAGCACCATCTTAAATGGGAAGAAATAACATCAAATGTAACATTTCATTTTTTCTCTTTTACTTCATTTGGTTTTACACCAAATGTGTGAAATTTCTATCTCGCAATGTATTTTTTGTACATTGGATCTGACTCGCCACATTTGAGAGTTTTAGAGTTTGTAGCTGTTGTGATTGTTGTGAAGCACTTTAGAGCTTTACAATAGAGCTCACCAGCTCCTGCCCTTATAAGGCACGCACACAACCAAGAATATTCTTGAAGTGGAGGTCGGTGGAGGTCAGAAGAGGTCGGAGGAGGTTGGTGGAGGTTAGTGGAGGTCGGAGAAGGTCGGAGGAGGTCAGTGGAGGTCAGAGGAGGTCAGAGGAGGTCGGAAGAGGTCGGAGGAGGTTGTTGGGGGTTAGTGGAGGTCGGAGAAGGTCGGAGGAGGTCAGACGAGGTCGGAAGAGGTCAGAAGAGGTCAGAAGAGGTCGGAGGAGGTCGGTGGAGGTCAGTGGAGGTCAGTGGAGGTCGGAGGAGGTTGGGGGAGGTCGGAGGAGGTCAGAAGAGGTTAGAAGAGGTCGGAGGAGGTAGGTGGAGGTTAGTGGAGGTCGGAGGAGGTCAGTGGAGGTCAGTGGAGGTCAGAGGAGGTCAGAGGAGGTCGGAAGAGGTCGGAGGAGGTCGTTGGGGGTTAGTGGAGGTCGGAAAAGGTCGGAGGAGGTCAGTGGAGGTCAGAGGAGGTCAGAGGAGGTCAGAGGAGGTCGGAAGAGGTCGGAGGAGGTTGGTGGAGGTTAGTGGAGGTCGGAGAAGGTCGGAGGAGGTCAGTGGAGGTCAGAGGAGGTCAGAGGAGGTCGGAAGAGGTCGGAGGAGGTTGGTGGAGGTTAGTGGAGGTCGGAGAAGGTCGGAGGAGGTCAGTGGAGGTCAGAGGAGGTCAGAGGAGGTCAGAGGAGGTCGGAAGAGGTCGGAGGAGGTTGTTGGGGGTTAGTGGAGGTCGGAGAAGGTCGGAGGAGGTCAGAGGAGGTCAGACGAGGTCGGAAGAGGTCAGAAGAGGTCGGAGGAGGTCGGTGGGGGTCGGTGGAGGTCAGTGGAGGTCAGTGGAGGTCAGTGGAGGTCGGAGGAGGTTGGGGGAGGTCGGAGGAGGTCAGAAGAGGTTAGAAGAGGTCGGAGGAGGTAGGTGGAGGTTAGTGGAGGTCGGAGAAGGTCGGAGGAGGTCAGTGGAGGTCAGTGGAGGTCAGAGGAGGTCAGAGGAGGTCAGAGGAGGTCGTTGGGGGTTAGTGGAGGTCGGAAAAGGTCGGAGGAGGTCAGTGGAGGTCAGAGGAGGTCGGAAGAGGTCAGAAGAGGTCGGAGGAGGTCGGTGGAGGTCGGTGGAGGTCAGTGGAGGTCAGTGGAGGTCAGAGGAGGTCGGAGGAGGTCGGAAGAGATCGGGGGAGGTCGGGGGAGGTCGGAAGAGGTCGGAGGAGGTCGGGGGAGGTCGGGGGAGGTCGGAGGAGGTCAGAGGAGGTCAGAGGAGGTCGGAGGAGGTCGGAAGAGGTCGGAGGAGGTCGGGGGAGGTCGGAGGAGGTCGGTGGAGGTCAGTAAAAGGCTCTGTGTTTCTGCAGGTCTGACCCGAAGAGCTCCGGTCCAGTCCAAACCTCGCAGCTCTGACCGAAGAGGAACGCGTCCTGAGCAGAGGTCAGAGGTCAGCGGATCTCAGAACGTCGAGCCAACTTCAGCTTTTCCAACACGGCCACAGGTGAAGCGTCCAGTCCGAACCCGGAACCTTCCAAAAAGTGTGAGCGGAACCCTGACCGCTGTGAGGGAGAAACTGGGCCTGAATGTCAGAGAAAACATGCGGCGCATTTACCATTTACTGCATTTACCCTGCGATTTACTGCATTTACCTGCGATTTACTGCATTTACCTGCGATTTACTGCATTTACCTGCGATTTACTGCATTTACCCTGCGATTTACTGCATTTACCTGCAATTTACTGCATTTACCCTGCGATTTACTGCATTTACCTGCGATTTACTGCATTTACCCTGCGATTTACTGCATTTACCTGCGATTTACTGCATTTACCTGCGATTTACTGCATTTACCTGCGATTTACTGCATTTACCCTGCGATTTACTGCATTTACCTGCAATTTACTGCATTTACCTGCGATTTACTGCATTTACCCTGCGATTTACTGCATTTACCTGCGATTTACTGCATTTACCTGCGATTTACTGCATTTACCTGCGATTTACTGCATTTACCCTGCGATTTACTGCATTTACCTGCGATTTACTGCATTTACCTGCGATTTACTGCATTTAACCTGCGATTTACTGCATTTACCTGCGATTTACTGCATTTACCCTGCGATTTACTGCATTTACCCTGCGATTTACTGCATTTACCCTGCGATTTACTGCATTTACCCTGCGATTTACTGCATTTACCTGCGATTTACTGCATTTACCCTGCGATTTACTGCATTTACCCTGCGATTTACTGCATTTTACCTGCGATTTACTGCATTTACCCTGCGATTTACTGCATTTACCCTGCGATTTACTGCATTTACCCTGCGATTTACTGCATTTACCTGCGATTTACTGCATTTACCATGCGATTTACTGCATTTACCATGCGATTTACTGCATTTACCTGCGATTTGCTGCATTTACCCTGCGATTTACTGCATTTAACCTGCGATTTACTGTATTTAACCTGCGATTTACTGCATTTACCCTGCGATTTACTGCATTTACCCTGCGATTTACTGCATTTAACCTGCGATTTACTGCATTTACCTGCGATTTGCTGCATTTACCCTGCGATTTACTGCATTTACCCTGCGATTTACTGCATTTACCCTGCGATTTACTGCATTTAACCTGCGATTTACTGTATTTAACCTGCGATTTACTGCATTTACCCTGCGATTTACTGCATTTACCCTGCGATTTACTGCATTTAACCTGCGATTTGCTGCATTTAACCTGCGATTTGCTGCATTTACCCTGCGATTTGCTGCATTTAACCTGCGATTTACTGCATTTAACCTGCGATTTGCTGCTTTTAACCTGCGATTTACTGCATTTAACCTGCGATTTGCTGCATTTAACCTGCGATTTACTGCATTTAACCTGCGATTTGCTGCATTTAACCTGCGATTTGCTGCATTTAACCTGCGATTTGCTGCTTTTAACCTGCGATTTGCTGCTTTTAACCTGCGATTTGCTGCATTTAACCTGCGATTTGCTGCATTTACCCTGTGATTTGCTGCATTTAACCTGCGATTTGCTGCATTTAACCTGCGATTTGCTGCATTTACCCTGCGATTTGCTGCATTTACCCTGCGATTTGCTGCTTTTAACCTGCGATTTGTTTCCATCTGGAATGACTGTAAACAAGAGCCATCTCCACATAAATGACACAACAGTTCTGATCCGACACAATAATACCATAAAACAACTTTATTTAGTCCGATGGTTTAAACTGTCTCTGTGTCGCACTCTGATGACATCACAGAGGGATCCAGATCTACTTCCTGTCATTTTACGCTCATTTTTCAAAATGTTTACACAAACTGCAGTTTAACGAAAGTGAAACTTTGATAAACATTTAGCACAGATGCCCTCCCTCCAAACTGAGTCAAGATAACAAAAACATGAACTTCAGATGGACTTTAAGATGCGTTCCATTTGTTTCTCTGAGTTTCCGTGTTCGCAGCAGATTACAGTTTATGAACGTTAACGACTCAAAACAAATGATCAAATCAGATTTAATGTGGATCCAGTGAATTTCATTATCAGCCAGATAGTGTTATTACATTTACAGTTTATAAAGGGTGAATTTCTGCTTTTGTTGACATTAGCAACATTAGCATCACAGAACATTCAAACGGAAGGAGCAGCTTCACAAACGATGGTGGTTTGTCTAACTCCTGATAAACTCTGGCTTCTAAAATCTTCCAAACTTAATTTACAGCTGGAATGCTGCATTAACACATTATTATTAGCACATTATGAGCCACACGTTGTGATTTTTGGGTTTGACTGGACAAATACGGTGTTGAGCCGTTACACACTTAACCACTTTATGTTTGTGAAGCTCAGATAGAGTTCAGAGGCTAGAAAATACATCGGTAATTCAAAAAAGTTGAAAGACTTTACAGTTTAAAGATTAAGATCTGGAAATGTGTTCAGGTCGACTTCAACTTGTCTGAGTGATTTTTGCTTGTTCAGATGGAGCGGGAGCAGAGCGCCATCTGTCTGAAAGACCTGTGTCCTGAAGATAAGAAGAGGATCGCAAACCTCGTCCAGGAGCTCGCCAGGTACGTCCGGGAGCTTGCCGGGTACGTCCGGGAGCTCGCCGGGTACGTCCGGGAGCTCGCCGGCTACGTCCGGGAGCTCGCCAAGTAAGAGCTACGTCCGGGAGCTCGCCAAGTAAGAGCTACGTCCGGGAGCTCGCCAAGTAAGAGCTACGTCCGGGAGCTCGCCAAGTAAGGGCTACGTCCGGGAGCTCGCCAAGTAAGGGCTACGTCCGGGAGCTCGCCAAGTAAGGGCTACGTCCGGGAGCTCGCCGGGCAAGGGCTACGTCCGGGAGCTCGCCGGGCAAGGGCTACGTCCGGGAGCTCGCCGGGCAAGGGCTACGTCCGGGAGCTCGCCGGGCAAGGGCTACGTCCGGGAGCTCGCCGGGCAAGGGCTACGTCCGGGAGCTCGCCGGGCAAGGGCTACGTCCGGGAGCTCGCCGGGCAAGGGCTACGTCCGGGAGCTCGCCGGGCAAGGGCTACGTCCGGGAGCTCGCCGGGCAAGGGCTACGTCCGGGAGCTCGCCGGGCAAGGGCTACGTCCGGGAGCTCGCTTTCACAGTGTTCGGAGCCGACCTGCGTCAGACCCGGGTGTCGGGGCCACACTGATCAGGACCGTTGTCATGGCGATTAACAGTTCAAAACTAAACATTAATGCTGCATAAACCCATGATTATTGCCGGTGTTCTAAAGCATAGTTTATATATATATATTTTTTTTTTAATTAATTTGTGATTTTCCTTTTTTCAGTCTAAAATGGTCTGGGTTTAGTCTCGATTCAATTTTTATTTTGACACTGTTTGACTAAAACATTAAAGCTTAAGTACCACCTAAGAAGAGGTTCGGCCGTCCGAGCGCCCCGATCTAAACCTGATCCATGACAGTTCTGTCTAAAGAATAAACCAAAGGGGACATAAATGTGGATAAAAGGGACTAACATTTTAAGCAAAGTCGAGAATCTCAAAGGCGTGCCACAGTTTGAGAAGCGCAGCATTAAGGTACATTCCACATCGCAGTAACATGGATATCACAGTACTTACCCACAATCTCGCCATAGTACAATGTGATACTTTGTCCTCAGAGTGAGCGAGGAGAAGGACGCGTCTGTGCAGCGCTTCAGGGATGAGCAGGGCCAGTTTGAGCAGAAGATCCTGGAGCTGGAGGAGCAAAACCTGGTCATCGCTCAGGAACGAGAGGGTATCCTTGGAGACGGGGCCCCGGAGCGTTCAGGGTTTGGAGTTCGTGTGGGCTTCCATTCTCACATGAGGTGTTGCGGGAGGAAAGGGTAAATTAAACCTGCCGAGTTGTCTTTTCTCAAAAGGGAATGTTTAATTCAGTGTGCGATCTGAATTAAACTCTCCCTCGTGTGAACTCGCCAGTGTCGTCGTTGTCGCCGGGGCCGACAAAGGGAAGTAAACGGAACTAAATTTTGCTATTTAAATTCTGCTTAGAATTTCAATCATCTCAAATAAAAGAGGTGAAATCTGAACATAGTGTTCTACTCTTGGTGTACTTGTGAGTCCTTAACGCTGTGTCAGGTCTAGTGTTCTACTCTTGGTGTACTTGTGAGTCCTTAACGCTGTGTCAGGTCTAGTGTTCTACTCTTGGTGTACTTGTGAGTCCTTAACGCTGTGTCAGGTCTAGTGTTCTACTCTTGGTGTACTTGTGAGTCCTTAACGCTGTGTCAGGTCTAGTGTTCTACTCTTGGTGTACTTGTGAGTCCTTAACGCTGTGTCAGGTCTAGTGTTCTACTCTTGGTGTACTTGTGAGTCCTTAACGCTGTGTCAGGTCTAGTGTTCTACTCTTGGTGTACTTGTGAGTCCTTAACGCTGTGTCAGGTCTAGTGTTCTACTCTTGGTGTACTTGTGAGTCCTTAACGCTGTGTCAGGTCTAGTGTTCTACTCTTGGTGTACTTGTGAGTCCTTAACGCTGTGTCAGGTCTGCAGCAGCAGTACAGACACTGTCAGGAGCTGCTGAATCTGTACCAGCTTTATCTCCAAGAGCAGCAGGACAAGCTGGACACGCAGGCAAGTCCCAGCTCACAGGACCAGCTTCTGTCTCTGAGGATCATCTAAACTGTCTGTGTCCCCCGTCTGTGTCCCTGTCTTTGTCCCTGTCTGTGTCCAGGTCCAGCTCACAGAGTCCTCGCACGTCTGTGGAGCCAAAGAAAACTGCTCTGGGTTTGACGGCTCCTACCTCAGTCTGGCACCACCTCATGGACAGCAGGCACATTACAGCCACACCACACAGCAACGTCCCTTTACCCATCATGCACCTGCACGTCCCATTACCCATCATGCACCTGCGCACCATCACCGTCCTTCAGCAGCTCCACAGCCCCAGGTGCTTCATCTTCTGTTATTATATATACTGTATACAACATATTTTCCCATTCTTCATCTGTCAAAATAAAATGACCATTTATTTTTAATATAATTCGTGGCTGTCCAGATTGTTAATAGTTTTATACTATATTATTCCCCTTGAAAGTTGATTACAAGCCTAGTTCTTGATTATAATAACCTCTTGTTTGTAAGGATTTGAACCTCTTTTAGGTTTTATAATGATGCATATTACTCATATATCACTTACACTCAGACTCTTCACATGTTATTCATTCACTGCTCGTGGGGCAGAGTGACAGAAGTGTGGCTGCCAATCTGCTCCATCGGACCCTCCGACCACCTTCAGCCATTCTCACACCTGCTCCATATTAGAAGTGTCTTACCTAAGGACACAACAGTTTCCTTTAGCGCCCCCCTAAGGCCTGTACAGGAACTCCTCCTTTTGATAATTATACAGTTTTAAATCAGATTCCAGGTTTTTTTCCACAAAAATCTAGAGCTGGTTTCATTCCATCATCAGAGTCTGGAACAGAGAGAGAAATCTGGAGAAAACATTCATTTTCCAAGATCTTTCTTTATAGTGGAGAAAAGAGCAGTAGAGTTTATTATTAATATTGTTGATGGATCATCATTTAAATGCATAGTTCTTTTTAAAGGTCAAAGGGGATTACCAGAATGAGAGTTATGTTCTGTCCCATTGATTGTAACATCGTGAATTGTTTTTGATTGTCTAATATATTTGGCCAATGGTTCCAAATGCTGGGATAGGCTCCAGTCACCCGCGACCCCAAAAAGGGAACAAGCGGTAGAAAATGGATGGATGGATGGATGGTTCCAAATGCAAAGCAAAAAGGAGAGTGGACCAAGCACTGCCCTGTCCCACCCCTCTTTCTAGACTCAATGGACCTGTGAATGCTGGACCACCGTGAACTGCCCCAATATTTGGATTAATAAATCACTTATTTGAAATGTTTTCAACGATAATCCACATTCAGAGTTGAGATTGGTCTTTGTGAGGCACAGTCGATCCTTCCCCTCTTTAGGTATTAAGGATGTGAGGGTTCAGTGTTCAGTTAAAAGTTGTGTATTTTCTAGAGCTTTATACCACACTGAGGTGAACCCATCATTTATTGTTTTTTAATATTTTTATTGTCTCTACTACATTTTAAATAGAGTTTAGATTCTTAAAGGTCTGTTAGGGTTTGGGCATAAAGTAAATTTCTCCACTGTGTCCTCAGGTCCAGCACCCAAGCACTCGCCCTCCTGCTGCTGCTGCTGTACCCCCTGTGCCCTCTGTGCCCTCTGTACCCTCTGTACCCCCTGTGCCCTCTGTACCCCCTGTGCCCTCTGTACCCTCTGTACCCCTTGTGCCCTCTGTACCCCCTGTGCCCTCTGTACCCTCTGTACCCCTTGTGCCCTCTGTACCCCCTGTGCCCTCTGTACCCCCTGTGCCCTCTGTACCCTCTGTACCCCCTGTGCCCCCTGAGCCCTCTGTGCCCTCTGTACCCCCTGTGCCCTCTGTACCCCCTGTACCCCTTGTGCCCTCTGTACCCCCTGTGCCCTCTGTACCCCCTGTGCCCTCTGTGCCCTCTGTACCCCCTGTGCCCCCTGAGCCCTCTGAACCTGACCTCAGGGCAGCTCCTGTGTCCAGAGAAGCCACCGAGACCTGTCTGTGCTGCAGAAACAAACCTCAGGAGGCGCTGTCCTCCTGTCCAGACTCTGATCCAGGTCCAGACAGCGGCTACGACACTCATCTGACCAGTGCCCGGGTCAGGTCCACTGCAGGTTCCTCCAGTCCACTGCTCCAGCCTCTGGACTGGGACCAGAAGAAGAACCAGCTCCTGATGCAGAAGGTCCAACTGGAGCAGGAGAGGGACAGACTGCAGAGAAGACTGAGCGAGCAGGAGCAGAGGAGGAGCAGAGAGGAGGAGCAGAGGAGGAGCAGAGAGGAGGAGCAGAGGAGGAGCAGAGAGGAGGAGCAGAGGAGGAGCAGAGAGGAGGAGCAGAGGAGGAGCAGAGAGAGGAACAGGTAAAACCTTATTTGCTCCAAATCAGAAAATAGAGATTTCTTTGTGAAGACCTGTCTCATGTTCTCTGTCTCGTGTTCTCTGTCTCATGTTCTCTGTCTCGTGTTCTCTGTCTCGTGTTCTCTGTCTCGTGTTCTCTGTCTCATGTTCTCTGTCTCGTGTTCTCTGTCTCGTGTTCTCTGTCTCGTGTTCTTTGTCTCATGTTCTTTGTCTCGTGGTCTCTGTCTCATGTTCTCTGTCTCATGTTCTCTGTCTCATGTTCTCTGTCTCATGTTCTTTGTCTCGTGTTCTCTGTCTCGTGTTCTCTGTCTCATGTTCTCTGTCTCATGTTCTCTGTCTCATGTTCTCTGTCTCATGTTCTCTGTCTCGTGGTCTCTGTCTCGTGGTCTCTGTCTCGTGTTCTCTGTCTCGTGTTCTCTGTCTCATGTTCTTTGTCTCGTGTTCTCTGTCTCGTGTTCTCTGTCTCATGTTCTTTGTCTCATGTTCTCTGTCTCGTGTTCTCTGTCTCATGTTCTCTGTCTCGTGGTCTCTGTCTCGTGGTCTCTGTCTCGTGTTCTCTGTCTCGTGTTCTCTGTCTCGTGTTCTCTGTCTCGTGTTCTCTGTCTCGTGGTCTCTGTCTCGTGTTCTCTGTCTCGTGTTCTCTGTCTCGTGGTCTCTGTCTCGTGTTCTCTGTCTCGTGTTCTCTGTCTCGTGTTCTCTGTCTCATGTTCTCTGTCTCATGTTCTTTGTCTCATGTTCTTTGTCTCGTGTTCTCTCTGTCTCATGTTCTCTGTCTCGTGTTCTCTGTCTCATGTTCTTTGTCTCATGTTCTTTGTCTCGTGTTCTCTCTGTCTCATGTTCTCTGTCTCATGTTCTCTGTCTCATGTTCTTTGTCTCGTGTTCTCTCTGTCTCATGTTCTCTGTCTCATGTTCTCTCTGTCTCATGTTCTCTGTCTCGTGGTCTCTGTCTCATGTTCTCTGTCTCATGTTCTCTGTCTCATGTTCTCTGTCTCATGTTCTTTGTCTCATGTTCTTTGTCTCGTGTTCTTTGTCTCGTGTTCTTTGTCTCGTGTTCTCTCTGTCTCATGTTCTCTGTCTCATGTTCTCTCCGTCTCATGTTCTCTGTCTCATGTTCTTTGTCTCGTGTTCTCTGTCTCGTGGTCTCTGTCTCGTGTTCTCTGTCTCATGTTCTTTGTCTCGTGTTCTCTCTGTCTCATGTTCTCTCTGTCTCATGTTCTCTGTCTCGTGTTCTCTGTCTCATGTTCGCTGTCTCATGTTCTCTGTCTCATGTTCTCTGTCTCATGTTCTCTGTCTCATGTTCTCTGTCTCATGTTCTTTGTCTCGTGTTCTTTGTCTCGTGTTCTCTGTCTCGTGTTCTCTGTCTCGTGTTCTCTGTCTCGTGTTCTCTGTCTCGTGTTCTCTGTCTCGTGTTCTTTGTCTCGTGTTCTCTGTCTCATGTTCTCTCTGTCTCATGTTCTTTGTCTTGTGTTCTCTCTGTCTCATGTTCTCTGTCTCATGTTCTGTCTCATGTTCGCTGTCTCATGTTCTCTGTCTCATGTTCTCTGTCTCATGTTCTTTGTCTCGAGGTCTCTGTCTCATGTTCTCTGTCTCATGTTCTCTGTCTCATGTTCTCTGTCTCGTGTTCTCTCTGTCTCATGTTCTATGTCTCATGTTCTCTGTCTCATGTTCTTTGTCTCGTGGTCTCTGTCTCATGTTCTCTGTCTCATGTTCTCTGTCTCGTGGTCTCTGTCTCATGTTCTCTGTCTCATGTTCTCTGTCTCATGTTCTCTGTCTCATGTTCTCTGTCTCGTGTTCTCTGTCTCGTGTTCTTTGTCTCGTGTTCTCTGTCTCGTGTTCTCTGTCTCATGTTCTCTGTCTCATGTTCTCTGTCTCATGTTCTTTGTCTCATGTTCTTTGTCTCGTGGTCTTTGTCTCGTGGTCTCTGTCTCGTGTTCTCTGTCTCGTGTTCTCTGTCTCGTGTTCTCTGTCTCGTGGTCTCTGTCTCGTGGTCTCTGTCTCGTGTTCTCTGTCTCGTGTTCTCTGTCTCGTGTTCTCTGTCTCGTGTTCTCTGTCTCATGTTCTCTGTCTCGTGTTCTCTGTCTCGTGTTCTCTGTCTCGTGTTCTCTGTCTCATGTTCTCTGTCTCATGTTCTTTGTCTCATGTTCTTTGTCTCGTGTTCTCTCTGTCTCATGTTCTCTGTCTCATGTTCTCTGTCTCATGTTCTTTGTCTCATGTTCTTTGTCTCGTGTTCTCTCTGTCTCATGTTCTCTGTCTCATGTTCTCTGTCTCATGTTCTTTGTCTCGTGTTCTCTCTGTCTCATGTTCTCTGTCTCATGTTCTCTGCCTCGTGTTCTCTGTCTCATGTTCTTTGTCTCATGTTCTTTGTCTCGTGTTCTCTCTGTCTCATGTTCTCTGTCTCATGTTCTCTGTCTCATGTTCTTTGTCTCGTGTTCTCTCTGTCTCATGTTCTCTGTCTCATGTTCTCTGCCTCGTGTTCTCTGTCTCATGTTCTTTGTCTCATGTTCTTTGTCTCGTGTTCTCTCTGTCTCATGTTCTCTGTCTCATGTTCTCTGTCTCATGTTCTTTGTCTCGTGTTCTCTCTGTCTCATGTTCTCTGTCTCATGTTCTCTCTGTCTCATGTTCTCTGTCTCGTGGTCTCTGTCTCATGTTCTCTGTCTCATGTTCTCTGTCTCATGTTCTCTGTCTCATGTTCTTTGTCTCATGTTCTTTGTCTCGTGTTCTTTGTCTCGTGTTCTTTGTCTCGTGTTCTCTCTGTCTCATGTTCTCTGTCTCATGTTCTCTCCGTCTCATGTTCTCTGTCTCATGTTCTTTGTCTCGTGTTCTCTGTCTCGTGGTCTCTGTCTCGTGTTCTCTGTCTCATGTTCTTTGTCTCGTGTTCTCTCTGTCTCATGTTCTCTCTGTCTCATGTTCTCTGTCTCGTGTTCTCTGTCTCATGTTCGCTGTCTCATGTTCTCTGTCTCATGTTCTCTGTCTCATGTTCTTTGTCTCATGTTCTCTGTCTCATGTTCTCTGTCTCATGTTCTTTGTCTCATGTTCTTTGTCTCGTGTTCTTTGTCTCGTGTTCTCTGTCTCGTGTTCTCTGTCTCGTGTTCTCTGTCTCGTGTTCTCTGTCTCGTGTTCTCTGTCTCGTGTTCTTTGTCTCGTGTTCTCTGTCTCATGTTCTCTGTCTCGTGTTCTCTGTCTCGTGTTCTCTGTCTCATGTTCTCTGTCTCGTGTTCTCTCTGTCTCATGTTCTCTGTCTCATGTTCTTTGTCTCGTGTTCTCTCTGTCTCATGTTCTCTGTCTCATGTTCTCTGCCTCGTGTTCTCTGTCTCATGTTCTTTGTCTCATGTTCTTTGTCTCGTGTTCTCTCTGTCTCATGTTCTCTGTCTCATGTTCTCTGTCTCATGTTCTTTGTCTCGTGTTCTCTCTGTCTCATGTTCTCTGTCTCATGTTCTCTCTGTCTCATGTTCTCTGTCTCGTGGTCTCTGTCTCATGTTCTCTGTCTCATGTTCTTTGTCTCATGTTCTCTCTGTCTCATGTTCTCTGTCTCATGTTCTCTGTCTCATGTTCTTTGTCTCATGTTCTTTGTCTCGTGTTCTTTGTCTCGTGTTCTCTCTGTCTCATGTTCTCTGTCTCATGTTCTCTCAGTCTCATGTTCTCTGTCTCATGTTCTTTGTCTCGTGTTCTCTGTCTCATGTTCTTTGTCTCGTGTTCTCTCTGTCTCATGTTCTCTGTCTCATGTTCTTTGTCTTGTGTTCTCTCTGTCTCATGTTCTCTGTCTCATGTTCTGTCTCATGTTCGCTGTCTCATGTTCTCTGTCTCATGTTCTCTGTCTCATGTTCTCTGTCTCATGTTCTCTGTCTCATGTTCTCTGTCTCATGTTCTCTGTCTCGTGTTCTCTCTGTCTCATGTTCTATGTCTCATGTTCTCTGTCTCATGTTCTTTGTCTCGTGGTCTCTGTCTCATGTTCTCTGTCTCATGTTCTCTGTCTCGTGTTCTCTGTCTCGTGTTCTCTGTCTCGTGTTCTCTGTCTCGTGTTCTCTGTCTCATGTTCTCTGTCTCATGTTCTCTGTCTCGTGTTCTCTGTCTCGTGTTCTCTGTCTCGTGTTCTCTGTCTCGTGTTCTCTGTCTCGTGTTCTCTGTCTCGTGTTCTCTGTCTCGTGTTCTCTGTCTCATGTTCTCTGTCTCATGTTCTTTGTCTCATGTTCTTTGTCTCGTGTTCTCTCTGTCTCATGTTCTCTGTCTCGTGTTCTCTGTCTCATGTTCTCTGTCTCATGTTCTCTGTCTCATGTTCTCTGTCTCGTGGTCTCTGTCTCGTGGTCTCTGTCTCGTGGTCTCTGTCTCGTGTTCTCTGTCTCGTGTTCTCTGTCTCGTGGTCTCTGTCTCGTGGTCTCTGTCTCGTGTTCTCTGTCTCGTGTTCTCTGTCTCGTGGTCTCTGTCTCGTGTTCTCTGTCTCGTGTTCTCTGTCTCGTGTTCTCTGTCTCGTGTTCTCTGTCTCGTGTTCTCTGTCTCGTGTTCTCTGTCTCGTGTTCTCTGTCTCGTGTTCTCTGTCTCGTGTTCTCTCTGTCTCATGTTCTCTGTCTCGTGTTCTCTGTCTCATGTTCTTTGTCTCGTGTTCTTTGTCTCGTGTTCTCTGTCTCGTGTTCTCTGTCTCATGTTCTTTGTCTCGTGTTCTCTCTGTCTCGTGTTCTCTGTCTCATGTTCTTTGTCTCGTGTTCTCTCTGTCTCATGTTCTCTGTCTCATGTTCTTTGTCTCGTGTTCTCTGTCTCATGTTCTTTGTCTCATGTTCTTTGTCTCGTGTTCTCTCTGTCTCATGTTCTCTGTCTCATGTTCTCTGTCTCATGTTCTCTGTCTCGTGTTCTCTCTGTCTCATGTTCTCTGTCTCATGTTCTCTCTGTCTCATGTTCTTTGTCTCGTGTTCTCTGTCTCATGTTCTCTGTCTCGTGGTCTCTGTCTCATGTTCTCTGTCTCATGTTCTTTGTCTCATGTTCTCTCTGTCTCAAGTTCTCTGTCTCATGTTCTCTGTCTCATGTTCTCTGTCTCATGTTCTTTGTCTCATGTTCTCTGTCTCATGTTCTTTGTCTCATGTTCTTTGTCTCATGTTCTTTGTCTCGTGTTCTCTCTGTCTCATGTTCTCTGTCTCATGTTCTTTGTCTCGTGTTCTCTCTGTCTCATGTTCTCCGTCTCATGTTCTCTGTCTCATGTTCTTTGTCTCGTGTTCTCTGTCTCATGTTCTTTGTCTTGTGTTCTCTGTCTCATGTTCTCTGTCTCATGTTCTTTGTCTCGTGTTCTCTCTGTCTCATGTTCTCTGTCTCATGTTCTTTGTCTCGTGTTCTCTCTGTCTCATGTTCTCTGTCTCATGTTCTCTCTGTCTCATGTTCTTTGTCTCGTGTTCTCTGTCTCGTGGTCTCTGTCTCATGTTCTCTGTCTCATGTTCTTTGTCTCATGTTCTCTCTGTCTCATGTTCTCTGTCTCATGTTCTCTGTCTCATGTTCTCTGTCTCATGTTCTTTGTCTCATGTTCTCTGTCTCATGTTCTCTGTCTCATGTTCTTTGTCTCGTGTTCTCTCTGTCTCATGTTCTCCGTCTCATGTTCTCTGTCTCATGTTCTTTGTCTCGTGTTCTCTGTCTCATGTTCTTTGTCTCGTGTTCTCTGTCTCATGTTCTCTGTCTCATGTTCTTTGTCTCGTGTTCTCTGTCTCATGTTCTTTGTCTTGTGTTCTCTCTGTCTCATGTTCTCTGTCTCATGTTCTCTGTCTCATGTTCTCTGTCTCATGTTCTCTGTCTCATGTTCTCTGTCTCATGTTCTTTGTCTCGTGGTCTCTGTCTCATGTTCTTTGTCTCGTGGTCTCTGTCTCATGTTCTCTCTGTCTCATGTTCTCTGTCTCATGTTCTGTCTCATGTTCTCTGTCTCATGTTCTCTGTCTCGTGTTCTCTGTCTCATGTTCTTTGTCTCATGTTCTTTGTCTCGTGTTCTCTCTGTCTCATGTTCTCTGTCTCGTGTTCTCTGTCTCATGTTCTTTGTCTCGTGTTCTTTGTCTCGTGTTCTCTGTCTCGTGTTCTCTGTCTCATGTTCTTTGTCTCGTGTTCTCTCTGTCTCATGTTCTCTGTCTCATGTTCTTTGTCTCGTGTTCTCTGTCTCATGTTCTTTGTCTCATGTTCTTTGTCTCGTGTTCTCTCTGTCTCATGTTCTCTGTCTCATGTTCTCTGTCTCATGTTCTCTCTGTCTCATGTTCTTTGTCTCGTGTTCTCTGTCTCATGTTCTCTGTCTCGTGGTCTCTGTCTCATGTTCTCTGTCTCATGTTCTTTGTCTCATGTTCTCTCTGTCTCATGTTCTCTGTCTCATGTTCTCTGTCTCATGTTCTCTGTCTCATGTTCTCTGTCTCATGTTCTTTGTCTCATGTTCTTTGTCTCATGTTCTTTGTCTCGTGTTCTCTCTGTCTCATGTTCTCTGTCTCATGTTCTTTGTCTCGTGTTCTCTGTCTCATGTTCTTTGTCTTGTGTTCTCTGTCTCATGTTCTCTGTCTCATGTTCTTTGTCTCGTGTTCTCTCTGTCTCATGTTCTCTCTGTCTCATGTTCTTTGTCTCGTGTTCTCTGTCTCATGTTCTCTGTCTCGTGGTCTCTGTCTCATGTTCTCTGTCTCATGTTCTTTGTCTCATGTTCTCTCTGTCTCATGTTCTCTCTGTCTCATGTTCTCTGTCTCATGTTCTCTGTCTCATGTTCTCTGTCTCATGTTCTTTGTCTCGTGTTCTCTCTGTCTCATGTTCTCCGTCTCATGTTCTCTGTCTCATGTTCTTTGTCTCGTGTTCTCTGTCTCATGTTCTTTGTCTTGTGTTCTCTGTCTCATGTTCTCCGTCTCATGTTCTCTGTCTCATGTTCTTTGTCTCATGTTCTCTGTCTCATGTTCTTTGTCTCGTGGTCTCTGTCTCATGTTCTTTGTCTCATGTTCTCTGTCTCATGTTCTCTGTCTCGTGTTCTCTCTGTCTCATGTTCTCTGTCTCATGTTCTCTGTCTCATGTTCTCTGTCTCATGTTCTCTGTCTCATGTTCTTTGTCTCGTGGTCTCTGTCTCATGTTCTCTCTGTCTCATGTTCTCTCTGTCTCGTGTTCTCTGTCTCGTGTTCTCTCTGTCTCATGTTCTCTGTCTCATGTTCTCTGTCTCATGTTCTCTCTGTCTCGTGGTCTCTGTCTCGTGTTCTCTGTCTCATGTTCTCTGTCTCATGTTCTCTCTGTCTCAT
Source organism: Eucyclogobius newberryi (assembly GCF_026437365.1). Classification (NCBI taxonomy): domain Eukaryota; kingdom Metazoa; phylum Chordata; class Actinopteri; order Gobiiformes; family Gobiidae; genus Eucyclogobius; species Eucyclogobius newberryi. The sequence continues at coordinate 9,574 of NW_027316361.1, read as the reverse complement.
GTTCTCTGTCTCATGTTCTTTGTCTCGTGTTCTCTCTGTCTCATGTTCTCTGTCTCGTGTTCTCTGTCTCGTGGTCTCTGTCTCGTGTTCTCTGTCTCATGTTCTCTGTCTCATGTTCTCTGTCTCATGTTCTTTGTCTCGTGGTCTCTGTCTCATGTTCTCTCTGTCTCGTGTTCTCTGTCTCATGTTCTCTGTCTCATGTTCTTTGTCTCGTGTTCTCTCTGTCTCATGTTCTCTGTCTCATGTTCTCTGTCTCATGTTCTTTGTCTCGTGTTCTCTGTCTCATGTTCTCTGTCTCGTGTTCTCTGTCTCGTGTTCTTTGTCTCGTGTTCTCTCTGTCTCATGTTCTCTGTCTCATGTTCTTTGTCTCGTGGTCTCTGTCTCATGTTCTCTCTGTCTCATGTTCTCTGTCTCATGTTCTTTGTCTCATGTTCTCTCTGTCTCATGTTCTCTGTCTCATGTTCTCTGTCTCATGTTCTTTGTCTCGTGTTCTCTCTGTCTCATGTTCTCTGTCTCATGTTCTCTGTCTCATGTTCTTTGTTTCGTGTTCTCTGTCTCATGTTCTCTGTCTCATGTTCTTTGTTTCGTGTTCTCTGTCTCATGTTCTCTGTCTCATGTTCTCTGTCTCATGTTCTTTGTCTCGTGTTCTCTCTGTCTCATGTTCTCTGTCTCATGTTCTTTGTCTCGTGTTCTCTTTCTCATGTTCTCTGTCTCATGTTCTCTGTCTCGTGTTCTCTCTGTCTCATGTTCTCTGTCTCGTGTTCTTTGTCTCATGTTCTCTGTCTCATGTTCTCTGTCTCATGTTCTCTGTCTCATGTTCTCTGTCTCGTGTTCTTTGTCTCATGTTCTCTGTCTCGTGTTCTTTGTCTCATGTTCTCTGTCTCTTGTTCTCTCTGTCTCGTGTTCTCTGTCTCGTGTTCTCTGTCTCGTGTTCTCTGTCTCGTGTTCTCTGCTTGTGTTCTCTGTCTCGTGTTCTCTGTCTCGTGTTCTCTGTCTCGTGTTCTCTGTCTCGTGTTCTCTGCTTGTGTTCTCTGTCTCGTGTTCTCTGTCTCGTGTTCTCTGTCTCGTGTTCTCTGCTTGTGTTCTCTGTCTCGTGTTCTCTGCTTGTGTTCTCTGTCTAATGTTCTCTATTCTGTCTCATATTTTGTCATGTTTCTGTCATGCTCTCTGTCTCATGTTCTTTGTCTCACGTTCTCTGTCTCGTGTTCTCTGTCTCATGTTCTCTGCCTGTGTTCTCTGTCTCGTGTTCTCTGTCTCATGTTCTCTCTGTCTCATGTTCTCTCTGTCTCATATTCCTCTTTGTGTTCTTCAGTCCTTTCATGGGCCATCAGCCTCATATTGTCCCTGGCTCACTCTCGGATTCAGATGCTTCTCAGTTTCACAGGAGGAGAGAGTTTGATAGAAGACAAAGAGGGTTAGTTTATGGTCAAACCAATAACACCTTTTTATAAGGTGGGCGGGGCCTACTCGGAGTAGGATAAATATCTGAGTTCATGGTCTTGATTCTGTCAGTACTGACGGTTCCAGTCTGATGCAGTACTGACGGTTCCAGTATGATGCAGTACTGACGGTTCCAGTCTGATGCAGTACTGACGGTTCCAGTCTGATGCAGTACTGACGGTTCTAGTCTGATGCAGTACCCTCCACAATGTTGTCTGCTTCACATTTGGCCCCGCCCTCCACAATGTTGTCTGCTTCACATTTAGCCCCGCCCTCCACAATGTTGTCTGCTTCACATTTAGCCCCGCCCTCCACAATGTTGTCTGCTTCACATTTAGCCCCGCCCTCCACAATGTTGTCTGCTTCACATTTGGCCCCGCCCTCCACAATGTTGTCTGCTTCACATTTAGCCCCGCCCTCCACAATGTTGTCTGCTTCACATTTGGCCCCGCCCTCCACAATGTTGTCTGCTTCACATTTAGCCCCGCCCTCCACAATGTTGTCTGCTTCACATTTAGCCCCGCCCTCCACAATGTTGTCTGCTTCACATTTGGCCCCGCCCTCCACAATGTTGTCTGCTTCACATTTAGCCCCGCCCTCCACAATGTTGTCTGCTTCACATTTAGCCCCGCCCTCCACAATGTTGTCTGCTTCACATTTAGCCCCGCCCTCCACAATGTTGTCTGCTTCACATTTAGCCCCGCCCTCCACAATGTTTTCTGCTTCACATTTAGCCCCGCCCTCCACAATGTTGTCTGCTTCACATTTAGCCCCGCCCTCCACAATGTTGTCTGCTTCACATTTAGCCCCGCCCTCCACAATGTTGTCTGCTTCACATTTGGCCCCGCCCTCCACAATGTTGTCTGCTTCACATTTGGCCCCGCCCTCCACAATGTTGTCTGCTTCACATTTAGCCCCGCCCTCCACAATGTTGTCTGCTTCACATTTAGCCCCGCCCTCCACAATGTTGTCTGCTTCACATTTAGCTCCGCCCTCCACAATGTTGTCTGCTTCACATTTGGCCCGGCCCTCCACAATGTTGTCTGCTTCACATTTAGCCCCGCCCTCCACAATGTTGTCTGCTTCACATTTAGCCCCGCCCTCCACAATGTTGTCTGCTTCACATTTAGCCCCGCCCTCCACAATGTTGTCTGCTTCACATTTAGCCCCGCCCTCGACAATGTTGTCTGCTTCACATTTGGCCCCGCCCTCCACAATGTTGTCTGCTTCACATTTAGCCCCGCCCTCCACAATGTTGTCTGCTTCACATTTGGCCCCGCCCTCCACAATGTTGTCTGCTTCACATTTAGCCCCGCCCTCCACAATGTTGTCTGCTTCACATTTAGCCCCGCCCTCCACAATGTTGTCTGCTTCACATTTGGCCCCGCCCTCGACAATGTTGTCTGCTTCACATTTAGCCCCGCCCTCCACAATGTTGTCTGCTTAACATTTGGCCCCGCCCTCCACAATGTTGTCTGCTTCACATTTAGCCCCGCCCTCCACAATGTTGTCTGCTTCACATTTAGCCCCGCCCTCCACAATGTTGTCTGCTTCACATTTAGCCCCGCCCTCCACAATGTTGTCTGCTTAACATTTGGCCCCGCCCTCCACAATGTTGTCTGCTTCACATTTAGCCCCGCCCTCCACAATGTTGTCTGCTTCACATTTAGCCCCGCCCTCCACAATGTTGTCTGCTTCACATTTGGCCCCGCCCTCCACAATGTTGTCTGCTTCACATTTGGCCCCGCCCTCCACAATGTTGTCTGCTTCACATTTGGCCCCGCCCTCCACAATGTTGTCTGCTTCACATTTGGCCCCGCCCTCGACAATGTTGTCTGCTTCACATTTAGCTCCGCCCTCCACAATGTTGTCTGCTTCACATTTAGCCCCGCCCTCCACAATGTTGTCTGCTTCACATTTAGCCCCGCCCTCCACAATGTTGTCTGCTTCACATTTGGCCCCGCCCTCGACAATGTTGTCTGCTTCACATTTAGCTCCGCCCTCCACAATGTTGTCTGCTTCACATTTGGCCCCGCCCTCCACAATGTTGTCTGCTTCACATTTGGCCCCGCCCTCCACAATGTTGTCTGCTTCACATTTGGCCCCGCCCTCCACAATGTTGTCTGCTTCACATTTGGCCCCGCCCTCCACAATGTTGTCTGCTTCACATTTGGCCCCGCCCTCCACAATGTTGTCTGCTTCACATTTGGCCCCGCCCTCCACAATGTTGTCTGCTTCACATTTAGCCCCGCCCTCGACAATGTTGTCTGCTTCACATTTAGCCCCGCCCTCGACAATGTTGTCTGCTTCACATTTGGCCCCGCCCTCCACAATGTTGTCTGCTTCACATTTGGCCCCGCCCTCCACAATGTTGTCTGCTTCACATTTAGCCCCGCCCTCCACAATGTTGTCTGCTTCACATTTAGCCCCGCCCTCCACAATGTTGTCTGCTTCACATTTAGCCCCGCCCTCCACAATGTTGTCTGCTTCACATTTAGCCCCGCCCTCCACAATGTTGTCTGCTTCACATTTAGCCCCGCCCTCCACAATGTTGTCTGCTTCACATTTGGCCCCGCCCTCCACAATGTTGTCTGCTTCACATTTGGCCCCGCCCTCCACAATGTTGTCTGCTTCACATTTAGCCCCGCCCTCCACAATGTTGTCTGCTTCACATTTAGCCCCGCCCTCCACAATGTTGTCTGCTTCACATTTAGCCCCGCCCTCCACAATGTTGTCTGCTTCACATTTAGCCCCGCCCTCCACAATGTTGTCTGCTTCACATTTGGCCCCGCCCTCCACAATGTTGTCTGCTTCACATTTAGCCCCGCCCTCCACAATGTTGTCTGCTTCACATTTGGCCCCGCCCTCCACAATGTTGTCTGCTTCACATTTGGCCCCGCCCTCCACAATGTTGTCTGCTTCACATTTAGCCCCGCCCTCCACAATGTTGTCTGCTTCACATTTAGCCCCGCCCTCCACAATGTTGTCTGCTTCACATTTAGCCCCGCCCTCCACAATGTTGTCTGCTTCACATTTAGCCCCGCCCTCGACAATGTTGTCTGCTTCACATTTAGCCCCGCCCTCGACAATGTTGTCTGCTTCACATTTAGCCCCGCCCTCCACAATGTTGTCTGCTTCACATTTAGCCCGGCCCTCCACAATGTTGTCTGCTTCACATTTGGCCCCGCCCTCCACAATGTTGTCTGCTTCACATTTAGCCCCGCCCTCGACAATGTTGTCTGCTTCACATTTGGCCCCGCCCTCCACAATGTTGTCTGCTTCACATTTAGCCCAGCCCTCCACAATGTTGTCTGCTTCACATTTAGCCCCGCCCTCCACAATGTTGTCTGCTTCACATTTGGCCCCGCCCTCCACAATGTTGTCTGCTTCACATTTGGCCCCGCCCTCCACAATGTTGTCTGCTTAACATTTGGCCCCGCCCTCCACAATGTTGTCTGCTTCACATTTAGCCCCGCCCTCCACAATGTTGTCTGCTTCACATTTAGCCCCGCCCTCCACAATGTTGTCTGCTTAACATTTGGCCCCGCCCTCCACAATGTTGTCTGCTTCACATTTAGCCCCGCCCTCCACAATGTTGTCTGCTTCACATTTAGCCCCGCCCTCCACAATGTTGTCTGCTTCACATTTAGCCCCGCCCTCCACAATGTTGTCTGCTTCACATTTGGCCCCGCCCTCCACAATGTTGTCTGCTTCACATTTAGCCCCGCCCTCCACAATGTTGTCTGCTTCACATTTGGCCCCGCCCTCCACAATGTTGTCTGCTTCACATTTGGCCCCGCCCTCCACAATGTTGTCTGCTTCACATTTGGCCCCGCCCTCCACAATGTTGTCTGCTTCACATTTAGCTCCGCCCTCCACAATGTTGTCTGCTTCACATTTAGCCCCGCCCTCCACAATGTTGTCTGCTTCACATTTAGCCCCGCCCTCCACAATGTTGTCTGCTTCACATTTGGCCCCGCCCTCGACAATGTTGTCTGCTTCACATTTAGCTCCGCCCTCCACAATGTTGTCTGCTTCACATTTGGCCCCGCCCTCCACAATGTTGTCTGCTTCACATTTAGCCCCGCCCTCCACAATGTTGTCTGCTTCACATTTGGCCCCGCCCTCCACAATGTTGTCTGCTTCACATTTAGCCCCGCCCTCCACAATGTTGTCTGCTTCACATTTGGCCCCGCCCTCCACAATGTTGTCTGCTTCACATTTGGCCCCGCCCTCCACAATGTTGTCTGCTTCACATTTGGCCCCGCCCTCCACAATGTTGTCTGCTTCACATTTAGCCCCGCCCTCCACAATGTTGTCTGCTTCACATTTAGCCCCGCCCTCCACAATGTTGTCTGCTTCACATTTAGCCCCGCCCTCCACAATGTTGTCTGCTTCACATTTAGCCCCGCCCTCCACAATGTTGTCTGCTTCACATTTGGCCCCGCCCTCCACAATGTTGTCTGCTTCACATTTAGCCCCGCCCTCCACAATGTTGTCTGCTTCACATTTAGCCCCGCCCTCCACAATGTTGTCTGCTTCACATTTAGCTCCGCCCTCCACAATGTTGTCTGCTTCACATTTGGCCCCGCCCTCCACAATGTTGTCTGCTTCACATTTAGCCCCGCCCTCCACAATGTTGTCTGCTTCACATTTGGCCCCGCCCTCCACAATGTTGTCTGCTTCACATTTGGCCCCGCCCTCCACAATGTTGTCTGCTTCACATTTGGCCCCGCCCTCGACAATGTTGTCTGCTTCACATTTGGCCCCGCCCTCCACAATGTTGTCTGCTTCACATTTGGCCCCGCCCTCGACAATGTTGTCTGCTTCACATTTAGCCCCGCCCTCCACAATGTTGTCTGCTTCACATTTGGCCCCGCCCTCCACAATGTTGTCTGCTTCACATTTAGCCCCGCCCTCCACAATGTTGTCTGCTTCACATTTGGCCCCGCCCTCCACAATGTTGTCTGCTTCACATTTAGCCCCGCCCTCCACAATGTTGTCTGCTTCACATTTAGCCCCGCCCTCCACAATGTTGTCTGCTTCACATTTAGCCCCGCCCTCCACAATGTTGTCTGCTTCACATTTAGCCCCGCCCTCCACAATGTTGTCTGCTTCACATTTAGCCCCGCCCTCCACAATGTTGTCTGCTTCACATTTGGCCCCGCCCTCCACAATGTTGTCTGCTTCACATTTAGCCCCGCCCTCCACAATGTTGTCTGCTTCACATTTGGCCCCGCCCTCCACAATGTTGTCTGCTTCACATTTGGCCCCGCCCTCCACAATGTTGTCTGCTTCACATTTAGCCCCGCCCTCCACAATGTTGTCTGCTTCACATTTGGCCCCGCCCTCCACAATGTTGTCTGCTTCACATTTGGCCCCGCCCTCCACAATGTTGTCTGCTTCACATTTAGCCCCGCCCTCCACAATGTTGTCTGCTTCACATTTAGCCCCGCCCTCCACAATGTTGTCTGCTTCACATTTGGCCCCGCCCTCCACAATGTTTTCTGCTTCACATTTGGCCCCGCCCTCCACAATGTTGTCTGCTTCACATTTAGCCCCGCCCTCCACAATGTTGTCTGCTTCACATTTAGCCCCGCCCTCCACAATGTTGTCTGCTTCACATTTAGCCCCGCCCTCCACAATGTTGTCTGCCTCACATTTAGCCCCGCCCTCCACAATGTTGTCTGCTTCACATTTAGCCCCGCCCTCCACAATGTTGTCTGCTTCACATTTAGCCCCGCCCGTGAATATACAGTATTCTGACCAGTAGAAATACTACAAACTTTAAATAGTGTTTTCTTATAAGTCAAAAATATGATAAATGTGAGCGCCACGAACCATTTTTATTCCAGGAGTTTTCCAACGGAGCTGATGGAAACCAAGGATGTCGACGCCCAGACTCGGGACGCTTCAGTCTCCAGGTAAAGGGACTCGGGACGCTTCAGTCTCCAGGTAAAGGGACTTGGGACGCTTCAGTCTCCAGGTAAAGGGACTCGGGACGCTTCAGTCTCCAGGTAAAGGGACTCGGGACGCTTCAGTCTCCAGGTAAAGGGACTTGGGACGCTTCAGTCTCCAGGTAAAGGGACTCGGGACGCTTCAGTCTCCAGGTAAAGGGACTCGGGACGCTTCAGTCTCCAGGTAAAGGGACTCGGGACGCTTCAGTCTCCAGGTAAAGGGACTCGGGACGCTTCAGTCTCCAGGTAAAGGGACTCGGGACGCTTCAGTCTCCAGGTAAAGGGACTCGGGACGCTTCAGTCTCCAGGTAAAGGGACTCGGGACGCTTCAGTCTCCAGGTAAAGGGACTCGGGACGCTTCAGTCTCCAGGTAAAGGGACTCGGGACGCTTCAGTCTCCAGGTAAAGGGACTCGGGACGCTTCAGTCTCCAGGTAAAGGGACTCGGGACGCTTCAGTCTCCAGGTAAAGGGACTCGGGACGCTTCAGTCTCCAGGTAAAGGGATTTGGGACGCTTCAGTCTCCAGGTAAAGGGACTCGGGACACTTCAGTCTCCAGGTAAAGGGAATCGGGACGCTTCAGTCTCCAGGTAAAGGGACTCGGGACGCTTCAGTCTCCAGGTAAAGGGACTCGGGACGCTTCAGTCTCCAGGTAAAGGGACTCGGGACGCTTCAGTCTCCAGGTAAAGGGACTCGGGACGCTTCAGTCTCCAGGTAAAGGGATTCGGGACGCTTCAGTCTCCAGGTAAAGGGACTCGGGACGCTTCAGTCTCCAGGTAAAGGGACTCGGGACGCTTCAGTCTCCAGGTAAAGGGACTTGGGACGCTTCAGTCTCCAGGTAAAGGGACTCGGGACGCTTCAGTCTCCAGGTAAAGGGACTCGGGACGCTTCAGTCTCCAGGTAAAGGGACTCGGGACGCTTCAGTCTCCAGGTAAAGGGATTTGGGACGCTTCAGTCTCCAGGTAAAGGGATTTGGGACGCTTCAGTCTCCAGGTAAAGGGACTCGGGACGCTTCAGTCTCCAGGTAAAGGGACTCGGGACGCTTCAGTCTCCAGGTAAAGGGACTCGGGACGCTTCAGTCTCCAGGTAAAGGGATTTGGGACGCTTCAGTCTCCAGGTAAAGGGACTCGGGACGCTTCAGTCTCCAGGTAAAGGGATTTGGGACGCTTCAGTCTCCAGGTAAAGGGACTCGGGACGCTTCAGTCTCCAGGTAAAGGGACTCGGGACGCTTCAGTCTCCAGGTAAAGGGATTTGGGACGCTTCAGTCTCCAGGTAAAGGGACTCGGGACGCTTCAGTCTCCAGGTAAAGGGACTCGGGACGCTTCAGTCTCCAGGTAAAGGGACTCGGGACGCTTCAGTCTCCAGGTAAAGGGACTCGGGACGCTTCAGTCTCCAGGTAAAGGGACTCGGGACGCTTCAGTCTCCAGGTAAAGGGACTCGGGACGCTTCAGTCTCCAGGTAAAGGGACTCGGGACGCTTCAGTCTCCAGGTAAAGGGATTTGGGACGCTTCAGTCTCCAGGTAAAGGGACTCGGGACGCTTCAGTCTCCAGGTAAAGGGACTCGGGACGCTTCAGTCTCCAGGTAAAGGGACTCGGGACGCTTCAGTCTCCAGGTAAAGGGACTTGGGACGCTTCAGTCTCCAGGTAAAGGGATTTGGGACGCTTCAGTCTCCAGGTAAAGGGACTTGGGACGCTTCAGTCTCCAGGTAAAGGGATTTGGGACGCTTCAGTCTCCAGGTAAAGGGACTTGGGACGCTTCAGTCTCCAGGTAAAGGGACTCGGGACGCTTCAGTCTCCAGGTAAAGGGATTTGGGACGCTTCAGTCTCCAGGTAAAGGGACTCGGGACGCTTCAGTCTCCAGGTAAAGGGATTTGGGACGCTTCAGTCTCCAGGTAAAGGGACTCGGGACGCTTCAGTCTCCAGGTAAAGGGACTCGGGACGCTTCGGTCTCCAGGTAAAGGGACTCGGGACGCTTCGGTCTCCAGGTAAAGGGACTCGGGACGCTTCAGTCTCCAGGTAAAGGGACTCGGGACGCTTCAGTCTCCAGGTAAAGGGACTCGGGACGCTTCAGTCTCCAGGTAAAGGGACTCGGGACGCTTCAGTCTCCAGGTAAAGGGATTTGGGACGCTTCAGTCTCCAGGTAAAGGGACTCGGGACGCTTCAGTCTCCAGGTAAAGGGA
>NW_027316360.1:0-25904 GCF_026437365.1 Eucyclogobius newberryi | reverse complement strand
GTTTAGTCCTGGTTTAGACCTGGTTTAGACGTGGTTTAGACCTGGTTTAGACCTGGTTTAGTCCTGGTTTAGACCTGGTTTACACCTGGTTTAGTCCTGGTTAGACCTGGTTTAGACGTGGTTTAGACCTGGTTTAGACCTGGTTTAGACCTGGTTTAGTCCTGGTTTAGTCCTGGTTTAGAACTGGTTTAGGTCCTGGTTTAGTCCTGGTTTAGACCTGGTTTAGACCTGGTTTAGTCCTGGTTTAGTCCTGGTTTAGACCTGGTTTAGACCTGGTTTAGACCCGGTTTTGACCTGGTTTAGTCCTGGTTTAGTCCTGGTTTAGTCCTGGTTTAGACCTGGTTTACACCTGGTTAGTCCTGGTTTAGGACCTGGTTTAGTCCTGGTTTAGACCTGGTTTAGACCGGTTTTGACCTGGTTTAGTCCTGTTTTAGTTCTGGTTTAGTCCTGGTTTAGACCTGGTTTACACCTGGTTTAGTCCTGGTTTAGACCTGGTTTAGTCCTGGTTAGACCTGATTTAGTCCTGGTTTAGTCCTGGTTTAGACCTGGTTTAGTCCTGGTTTAGAACTAGTTTAGTCCTGGTTTAGTCCTGGTTTTAGTCCTGGTTCAGAATTGGTTTGGACCTGGTTTAGTCCTGGTTTAGGTCCTGGTTTAGACCTGGTTTAGACCTGGTTTAGACCTGGTTTAGACCTGGTTTAGTCCTGGTTTAGTCCTGGTTTAGACCTGGTTTAGTCCTGGTTTAGAACTGGTTTAGTCCTGGTTTAGTCCTAGTTTAGTCCTGGTTTAGTCCTGGTTTAGACCTGGTTTGGATCTGGTTTAGTCCTGGTTTAGTCCTGGTTTAGTCCTGGTTTAGACCTGGTTTAGTCCTGGTTTAGTCCTGGTTTAGACCTGGTTTGGATCTGGTTTAGTTCTAGGTTAGTCCTGGTTTAGTCCTAGTTTAGTCCTGGTTTAGTTCTGGTTTAGTTCTGGTTCAGTCCTGGTTTAGTTCTGGTTTAGTCCCGGTTTAGACGCGGTTTTGACCTGGTTTAGACCTGGTTTAGTCCTGGTTTAGACCTGGTTTAGACCTGGTTTAGTCCTGGTTTAGACCTGGTTTAGTCCTGGTTTAGTCCTGGTTTAGTCCTGGTTTAGTCCCTGTTTAGTCCTGGTTTAGACCTGGTTTAGACCTGGTTTAGTCCTGGTTTAGTCCTGGTTTAGTCCCTGTTTAGTCCTGGTTTAGTCCTGGTTTAGACCTGGTTTAGTCCTGGTTTAGACCTGGTTTAGACCTGGTTTAGTCCTGGTTTAGTCCTGGTTTAGACCTGGTTTAGTCCTGGTTTAGACCTGGTTTAGTTCTGGTTTAGACCTGGTTTAGTCCTGGTTTAGTCCTGGTTTAGACCTGGTTTAGACCTGGTTTAGTCCTGGTTTTGTCCTGGTTTAGTCCTGGTTTAGTCCTGGTTTAGACCTGGTTTAGTCCTGGTTTGGACTTGGTTTGGACCTGGTTTAGTCCTGGTTTAGACCTGGTTTAGTCCTGGTTTAGTCCTGGTTTAGAACTGGTTTAGTCCTGGTTTAGACCTGGTTTAGTCCTGGTTTAGACCTGGTTTAGTCCTGGTTTAGACCTGGTTTAGTCCTGGTTTAGACCTGGTTTAGACCTGGTTTAGACCTGGTTTAGTCCTGGTTTAGACCTGGTTTAGACCTGGTTTAGACCTGGTTTAGACCTGGTTTAGACCTGGTTTAGTCCTGGTTTAGAACTGGTTTAGTCCTGGTTTAGACCTGGTTTGGACCTGGTTTAAATCTGGTTTAGACCTGGTTTAGACCTGGTTTAGACCTGGTTTAGACCTGGTTTAGTCCTGGTTTAGTTCTGGTTTAGTCCTGATCTAGACCTGGTTTAGACCTGGTTTAGACCTGGTTTTGAACTGGTTTAGTCCTGGTTTGGACCTGATTTAGACCTGGTTTAGATCTGGTTTAGTCCTGGTTTAGTCCTGGTTTAGACCTTGTTTAAATCTGGTTTAGACCTGGTTTAGACCTGGTTTAGACCTGGTTTAGATCTGGTTTAGACCTGGTTTTGACCTGGTTTAGTCCTGGTTTAGTCCTGGTTTAGTCCTGGTTTTGACCTGGTTTAGTCCTGGTTTAGTCCTGGTTTAGACCTGGTTTAGACCTGGTTTAGATGTGGTTAGACCTGGTTTAGACCTGGTTTAATCCTAGTTTAGTCCGGGTTTAGTTCTGGTTTAGTCCTGGTTTAGACCTGGTTTAGACCTGGTTTTGAACTGGTTTAGTCCTGGTTTAGACCTGGTTTAGTCCTGGTTTGGACCTGGTTTAGACCTGGTTTGGTCCTTGTTTAGTCCTGGTTTAGTCCTGGTTTAGACCTGGTTTAGACCTGGTTTAGTCCTGGTTTAGTCCTGGTTTATTCCCGTTTTAGACCCGGTTTAGACCTGGTTTAGTCCTGATTTAGACCTGGTTTAGTCCTGGTTTTGACCTGGTTTAGTCCTGGTTTAGACCTGGTTTAGTCCTGGTTTAGACCTGGTTTAGTCCTGGTTTAGACCTGGTTTAGACCTGGTTTTGACCTGGTTTAGTCCTGGTTTAGTCCTGGTTTAGACCTGGTTTAGACCTGGTTTAGTCCTGGTTTAGACCTGGTTTAGACCTGGTTTAGTCCTGGTTTAGACCTGGTTTAAATCTGGTTTAGACCTGGTTTTGACCTGGTTTAGTCCTGGTTTAGTCCTGGTTTAGTCCTGGTTTAGTCCTGGTTTAGTCCCTGTTTAGTCCTGGTTTAGTCCTGGTTTAGTCCTGGTTTAGTCCTGGTTTAGACCTGGTTTAGTCCTGGTTTAGTCCTGGTTTAGACCTGGTTTAGTCCCGGTTTAGTCCTGGTTTAGTCCTGGTTTAGTCCCTGTTTAGTCCTGGTTTAGTCCTGGTTTAGACCTGGTTTAGACCTGGTTTAGTCCTGGTTTAGTCCTGGTTTAGACCTGGTTTAGTCCTGGTTTAGACCTGGTTTAGTCCTGGTTTAGTCCTGGTTTAGACCTGGTTTAGTCCTGGTTTAGTCCTGGTTTAGACCTGGTTATGTCCTGGTTTAGACCTGGTTTAGTCCCTGTTTAGTCCTGGTTTAGACTTGGTTTGGACCTGGTTTAGTCCTGGTTTAGTCCTGGTTTAGACCTGGTTTAGTCCTGGTTTAGTCCTGGTTTAGACCTGGTTTAGTCCTGGTTTAGACCTGGTTTAGTCCCTGTTTAGTCCTGGTTTAGATCTGGTTTAGACCTGGTTTAGACCTGGTTTAGTCCTGGTTTAGTCCTGGTTTAGACTTGGTTTGGACCTGGTTTAGTCCTGGTTTAGTCCTGGTTTAGACCTGGTTTTGACCTGGTTTAGTCCTGGTTTAGTCCTGGTTTAGTCCCGTTTTAGACCCGGTTTAGACCTGGTTTAGACCTGGTTTGGACCTGGTTTAGTCCTGGTTTAGTCCTGGTTTAGACCTAGTTTAGTCCTGGTTTAGTCCTGGTTTAGACCTGGTTTGGACCTGGTTTAGTCCTGGTTTAGTCCGGGTTTGGACCTGGTTTAGTCCTAGTTTAGTCCTGGTTTAGTTCTGGTTTAGTCCTGGTTTAGTCCTGGTTTAGTTCTGGTTTAGTCCTGGTTTAGTCCTGGTTTAGTCCTGGTTTAGACCTGGTTTACACCTGGTTTAGTCCTGGTTTAGACCTGGTTTAGTCCTGGTTTAGACCTGGTTTAGACCCGGTTTTGACCTGGTTTAGACCTGGTTTAGTCCTGGTTTAGACCTGGTTTAGACCTGATTTAGTCCTGGTTTAGTCCTGGTTTAGACCTGGTTTAGTCCTGGTTTAGAACTGGTTTAGTCCTGGTTTAGTCCTGGTTTAGTCCTGGTTTAGACGTGGTTTAGACCTGGTTTAGACCTGGTTTAGTCCTGGTTTAGACCTGGTTTACACCTGGTTTAGTCCTGGTTTAGACCTGGTTTAGACGTGGTTTAGACCTGGTTTAGACCTGGTTTAGACCTGGTTTAGTCCTGGTTTAGTCCTGGTTTAGACCTGGTTTAGTCCTGGTTTAGAACTGGTTTAGTCCTGGTTTAGTCCTAGTTTAGACCTGGTTTAGTCCTGGTTTAGTCCTGGTTTAGTCCTGGTTTAGACCTGGTTTAGTCCTGGTTTAGTCCTGGTTTAGTCCTGGTTTAGTCCTGGTTTAGTCCTGGTTTAGACCTGGTTTGGATCTGGTTTAGTTCTAGGTTAGTCCTGGTTTAGACCTGGTTTTGACCTGGTTTAGTCCTGGTTTAGTCCTGGTTTGGATCTGGTTTAGTTCTAGGTTAGTCCTGGTTTAGTCCTAGTTTAGTCCTGGTTTAGTTCTGGTTTAGTTCTGGTTTAGTCCTGGTTTAGTTCTGGTTTAGTCCTGGTTTAGTCCTGGTTTAGACCTGGTTTAGTCCTGGTTTAGACCTGGTTTGGACCTGGTTTAGTCCTGGTTTAGACCTGGTTTAGTCCTGGTTTAGTCCTGGTTTAGTCCTGGTTTAGTCCCTGTTTAGTCCTGGTTTAGTCCTGGTTTAGACCTGGTTTACACCTGGTTTAGTCCTGGTTTAGACCTGGTTTAGTCCTGGTTTAGACCTGGTTTAGACCTGATTTAGTCCTGGTTTAGTCCTGGTTTAGACCTGGTTTAGTCCTGGTTTAGAACTGGTTTAGTCCTGGTTTAGTCCTGGTTTAGTCCTGGTTCAGACTTGGTTTGGACCTGGTTTAGTCCTGGTTTAGTCCTGGTTTAGACCTGGTTTACACCTGGTTTAGTCCTGGTTTAGACCTGGTTTAGACCTGGTTTAGACCTGGTTTAGACCTGGTTTAGTCCTGGTTTAGACCTGGTTTAGTCCTGGTTTAGTCCTGGTTTAGACCTGGTTTAGTCCTGGTTTAGTCCTGGTTTAGACCTGGTTTAGTCCTGGTTTAGACCTGGTTTAGTTCTGGTTTACACCTGGTTTAGACTTGGTTTGGACCTGGTTTAGTCCTGGTTTAGTCCTGGTTTAGACCTGGTTTAGTCCTGGTTTAGTCCTGGTTTAGACCTGGTTTAGTCCTGGTTTAGACCTGGTTTAGACCTGGTTTAGTCCTGGTTTAGTCCTGGTTTTGTCCTGGTTTAGTCCTGGTTTAGTCCTGGTTTAGACCTGGTTTAGTCCTGGTTTGGACCTGGTTTAGTCCTGGTTTAGTCCTGGTTTAGACCTGGTTTAGTCCTGGTTTAGTCCTGGTTTAGACCTGGTTTAGTCCTGGTTTAGTCCTGGTTTAGACCTGGTTTAGACCTGGTATAGTCCTGGTTTAGACCTGGTTTAGTCCTGGTTTAGTCCTGGTTTAGACCTGGTTTAGTCCTGGTTTGGACCTGGTTTAGTCCTGGTTTAGTCCTGGTTTAGACCTGGTTTAGTCCTGGTATAGTCCTGGTTTAGACCTGGTTTAGTCCTGGTTTAGACCTGGTTTAGACCTGGTTTAGACCTGGTTTAGACCTGGTTTAGTCCTGGTTTAGAACTGGTTTAGTCCTGGTTTAGACCTGGTTTAGTCCTGGTTTAGACCTGGTTTAGTCCTGGTTTAGACCTGGTTTAGACCTGGTTTAGTCCTGGTTTAGTTCTGGTTTAGTCCTGATCTAGACCTGGTTTAGACCTGGTTTAGACCTGGTTTGGACCTGGTTTAGAACTGGTTTAGTCCTGGTTTAGACCTGGTTTGGACCTGGTTTAGACCTGGTTTGGACCTGGTTTAGTCCTGGTTTAGTTCTGGTTTAGTCCTGATCTAGACCTGGTTTAGACCTGGTTTAGACCTGGTTTAGACCTGGTTTAGTCCTGATTTAGTCCTGGCTTAGACCTGGTTTAGTCCTGGTTTAGACCTGGTTTAGTCCTGGTTTAGTCCTGGTTTAGTCCTGGTTTAGTCCTGGTTTAGACCTGGTTTTGAACTGGTTTAGTCCTGGTTTGGACCTGATTTAGACCTGGTTTAGATCTGGTTTAGACCTGGTTTTGACCTGGTTTAGTCCTGGTTTAGTCCTGGTTTAGTCCTGGTTTAGTCCTGGTTTAGACCTGGTTTAAATCTGGTTTAGACCTGGTTTAGATCTGGTTTAGACCTGGTTTTGACCTGGTTTAGTCCTGGTTTAGTCCTGGTTTAGTCCTGGTTTTGACCTGGTTTAGTCCTGGTTTAGTCCTGGTTTAGACCTGGTTTAATCCTAGTTTAGTCCTGGTTTAGTCCCGGTTTAGACTTGGTTTGGACCTGGTTTAGTTCTGGTTTAGTTCTGGTTTAGTCCTGGTTTAGTTCTGGTTTAGTCCTGGTTTAGACCTGGTTTAGACCTGGTTTTGAACTGGTTTAGTCCTGGTTTGGACCTGATTTAGACCTGGTTTAGACCTGGTTTAGACCTGGTTTAGTCCTGGTTTGGACCTGGTTTAGTCCTAGTTTAGTCCTGGTTTAGTTCTGGTTTAGTCCTGGTTTAGTCCTGGTTTAGTTCTGGTTTAGTCCTGGTTTAGTCCTGGTTTAGTCCTGGTTTAGACCTGGTTTACACCTGGTTTAGTCCTGGTTTAGACCTGGTTTAGTCCTGGTTTAGACCTGGTTTAGACCCGGTTTTGACCTGGTTTAGACCTGGTTTAGTCCTGGTTTAGACCTGGTTTAGACCTGATTTAGTCCTGGTTTAGTCCTGGTTTAGACCTGGTTTAGTCCTGGTTTAGAACTGGTTTAGTCCTGGTTTAGTCCTGGTTTAGTCCTGGTTCAGACTTGGTTTGGACCTGGTTTAGTCCTGGTTTAGTCCTGGTTTAGACCTGGTTTACACCTGGTTTAGTCCTGGTTTAGACCTGGTTTAGACCTGGTTTAGTCCTGGTTTAGACCTGGTTTAGTCCTGGTTTAGAACTGGTTTAGTCCTGGTTTAGTCCTAGTTTAGACCTGGTTTAGTCCTGGTTTAGTCCTGGTTTAGACCTGGTTTAGACCTGGTTTAGACCTGGTTTAGTCCTGGTTTAGTCCTGGTTTAGACCTGGTTTAGTCCTGGTTTAGAACTGGTTCAGTCCTGGTTTAGTCCTAGTTTAGACCTGGTTTAGTCCTGGTTTAGTCCTGGTTTAGACCTGGTTTAGTCCTGGTTTAGTCCTGGTTTAGTCCTGGTTTAGTCCTGGTTTAGTCCTGGTTTAGACCTGGTTTGGATCTGGTTTAGTTCTAGGTTAGTCCTGGTTTAGACCTGGTTTTGACCTGGTTTAGTCCTGGTTTAGTCCTGGTTTGGATCTGGTTTAGTTCTAGGTTAGTCCTGGTTTAGTCCTAGTTTAGTCCTGGTTTAGTTCTGGTTTAGTTCTGGTTTAGTCCTGGTTTAGTTCTGGTTTAGTCCTGGTTTAGTCCTGGTTTAGACCTGGTTTTGACCTGGTTTAGTCCTGGTTTAGTCCTGGTTTAGACCTGGTTTAGTCCTGGTTTAGTCCTGGTTTAGTCCTGGTTTAGTCCTGGTTTACACCTGGTTTAGTCCTGGTTTAGACCTGGTTTAGTCCTGGTTTAGACCTGGTTTAGACCTGATTTAGTCCTGGTTTAGTCCTGGTTTAGACCTGGTTTAGTCCTGGTTTAGAACTGGTTTAGTCCTGGTTTAGTCCTAGTTTAGTCCTGGTTTAGTCCTGGTTTAGACCTGGTTTACACCTGGTTTAGTCCTGGTTTAGACCTGGTTTAGACGTGGTTTAGACCTGGTTTAGACCTGGTTTAGACCTGGTTTAGTCCTGGTTTAGTCCTGGTTTAGACCTGGTTTAGTCCTGGTTTAGTCCTGGTTTAGACCTGGTTTAGTCCTGGTTTAGACCTGGTTTAGTTCTGGTTTAGACCTGGTTTAGACTTGGTTTGGACCTGGTTTAGTCCTGGTTTAGTCCTGGTTTAGACCTGGTTTAGTCCTGGTTTAGTCCTGGTTTAGACCTGGTTTAGTCCTGGTTTAGACCTGGTTTAGACCTGGTTTAGTCCTGGTTTAGTCCTGGTTTTGTCCTGGTTTAGTCCTGGTTTAGTCCTGGTTTAGACCTGGTTTAGTCCTGGTTTGGACCTGGTTTAGTCCTGGTTTAGTCCTGGTTTAGACCTGGTTTAGTCCTGGTTTAGTCCTGGTTTAGACCTGGTTTAGTCCTGGTTTAGTCCTGGTTTAGACCTGGTTTAGACCTGGTATAGTCCTGGTTTAGACCTGGTTTAGTCCTGGTTTAGTCCTGGTTTAGACCTGGTTTAGTCCTGGTTTGGACCTGGTTTAGTCCTGGTTTAGTCCTGGTTTAGACCTGGTTTAGTCCTGGTATAGTCCTGGTTTAGACCTGGTTTAGTCCTGGTTTAGACCTGGTTTAGACCTGGTTTAGACCTGGCTTAGACCTGGTTGGTGTCCTGGCTTAGACCTGGTTTAGTCCTGGTTTAGAACTGGTTTAGTCCTGGTTTAGACCTGGTTTAGTCCTGGTTTAGACCTGGTTTAGTCCTGGTTTAGACCTGGTTTAGACCTGGTTTAGACCTGGTTTAGTCCTGGCTTAGACCTGGTTTAGTCCTGGTTTAGAACTGGTTTAGTCCTGGTTTAGACCTGGTTTGGACCTGGTTTAAATCTGGTTTAGACCTGGTTTAGACCTGGTTTAGACCTGGTTTGGACCTGGTTTAGTCCTGGTTTAGTTCTGGTTTAGTCCTGATCTAGACCTGGTTTAGACCTGGTTTAGACCTGGTTTAGACCTGGTTTAGTCCTGATTTAGTCCTGGCTTAGACCTGGTTTAGTCCTGGTTTAGACCTGGTTTAGTCCTGGTTTAGTCCTGGTTTAGTCCTGGTTTAGTCCTGGTTTAGACCTGGTTTTGAACTGGTTTAGTCCTGGTTTGGACCTGATTTAGACCTGGTTTAGATCTGGTTTAGACCTGGTTTTGACCTGGTTTAGTCCTGGTTTAGTCCTGGTTTAGTCCTGGTTTAGTCCTGGTTTAGACCTGGTTTAAATCTGGTTTAGACCTGGTTTAGATCTGGTTTAGACCTGGTTTTGACCTGGTTTAGTCCTGGTTTAGTCCTGGTTTAGTCCTGGTTTTGACCTGGTTTAGTCCTGGTTTAGTCCTGGTTTAGACCTGGTTTAATCCTAGTTTAGTCCTGGTTTAGTCCCGGTTTAGACTTGGTTTGGACCTGGTTTAGTTCTGGTTTAGTTCTGGTTTAGTCCTGGTTTAGTTCTGGTTTAGTCCTGGTTTAGACCTGGTTTAGACCTGGTTTTGAACTGGTTTAGTCCTGGTTTGGACCTGATTTAGACCTGGTTTAGACCTGGTTTAGACCTGGTTTAGTCCTGGTTTGGACCTGGTTTAGACCTGGTTTAGTCCTGGTTTAGACCTGGTTTAGTCCTGGTTTAGACCTGGTTTAGTCCTGGTTTAGACCTGGTTTAGTCCTGGTTTAGTCCTGGTTTAGACCTGGTTTAGTCCTGGTTTAGACCTGGTTTAGTCCTGGTTTAGTCCTGGTTTAGTCCTGGTTTAGTCCCTGTTTAGTCCTGGTTTAGTCCTGGATTAGACCTGGTTTAGTCCTGGTTTAGACCTGGTTTAGTCCTGGTTTAGTCCTGGTTTAGACCTGGTTTAGTCCTGGTTTAGTCCTGGTTTTGACCTGGTTTAGTCCTGGTTTAGTCCTGGTTTAGACCTGGTTTAATCCTAGTTTAGTCCTGGTTTAGTCCCGGTTTAGACTTGGTTTGGACCTGGTTTAGTTCTGGTTTAGTCCTGGTTTAGACCTGGTTTAGACCTGGTTTTGAACTGGTTTAGTCCTGGTTTGGACCTGATTTAGACCTGGTTTAGACCTGGTTTAGACCTGGTTTAGTCCTGGTTTGGACCTGGTTTAGACCTGGTTTAGTCCTGGTTTGGACCTGGTTTAGACCTGGTTTAGTCCTTGTTTAGTCCTGGTTTAGTCCTGGTTTAGACCTGGTTTAGTCCTGGTTTAGTTCTGGTTTAGTTCTGGTTTATTCCCGTTTTAGACCCGGTTTAGACCTGGTTTTGACCTGGTTTAGTCCTGGTTTAAACCTGGTTTAAACCAGGTTTAGACCTGGTTTAGACCTGGTTTAGACCTGGTTTTAACCTGGTTTTAACCTGATTTAGACCTGTTTTAGTCCTGGTTTAGACCTGGTTTAGTCCTGGTTTAGACCTGGTTTAGACCTGGTTTTGACCTGGTTTAGTCCTGGTTTAAACCTGGTTTAGTCCTGGTTTAGTCCTGGTTTAGACCTGGTTTAGACCTTGTTTAGACCTGGTTTTAACCTGGTTTAGTCCTGGTTTAGTCCTGGTTTAGACCTGGTTTAGACCTTGTTTAGTCCTAGTTTAGTCCTGGTTTAGTTCTGGTTTAGTCCTGGTTTAGTTCTGGTTTAGTTCTGGTTTAGTCCTGGTTTAGTCCTGGTTTAGTTCTGGTTTAGTTCTGGTTTAGTCCTAGTTTTGTCCTGATTTAGACCTGGTTTTGACCTGGTTTAGTTCTGGTTTAGTCCTGGTTTAGTTCTGGTTTAGTTCTGGTTTTGACCTGGTTTTGTCCTGATTTAGACCTGTTTTAGACCTGGTTTAGACCTGGTTTAGACCTGGTTTAGTCCTGGTTTTGACCTGGTTTAGTCCTGGTTTGGACCTGGTTTAGACCTAGTTTAGTCTTGGTTTAGTCCTGGTTTAGTCCTGGATTAGACCTGGTTTAGTCCTGGTTTAGACCTGGTTTAGACCTGGTTTAGTCCTGGTTTAGTCCTGGTTTAGACCTGGTTTAGTCCTGGTTTAGACCTGGTTTAGTCCTGGTTTAGACCTGGTTTAGTCCTGGTTTAGACCTGGTTTAGTCCTGGTTTAGTCCTGGTTTAGACCTGGTTTAGTCCTGGTTTAGACCTGGTTTAGTCCTGGTTTAGTCCTGGTTTAGTCCTGGTTTAGTCCCTGTTTAGTCCTGGTTTAGTCCTGGATTAGACCTGGTTTAGTCCTGGTTTAGACCTGGTTCAGACCTGGTTTAGACCTGGTTTAGACCTGGTTTAGTCCTGGTTTAGTCCTGGTTTAGTCCCTGTTTAGTCCTGGTTTAGTCCTGGATTAGACCTGGTTTAGTCCTGGTTTAGACCTGGTTTAGATCTGGTTTAGTCCTGGTTTAGTCCTGGTTTAGACCTGGTTTAGTCCTGGTTTAGACCTGGTTTAGTCCTGGTTTAGACCTGGTTTAGTCCTGGTTTAGTCCTGGTTTAGACCTGGTTTAGTCCTGGTTTAGACCTGGTTAAGTTCTGGTTTAGACCTGGTTTAGTCCTGGTTTAGTCCTGGTTTAGTCCTGGTTTAGTCCTGGTTTAGACCTGGTTTAGTCCTGGTTTAGTCCTGGTTTAGACCTGGTTTAGTCCTGGTTTAGACCTGGTTTGACCTGGTTTAGTCCTGGTTTAGTCCTGGTTTGGACCTGGTTTAGTCCTGGTTTACACCTGGTTTAGTCCTGGTTTAGACCTGGTTTAGTCCTGGTTTAGTCCTGGTTTAGACCTGGTTTAGACCTGGTATAGTCCTGGTTTAGACCTGGTTTAGTCCTGGTTTAGTCCTGGTTTAGACCTGGTTTAGTCCTGGTTTAGTCCTGGTTTAGACCTGGTTTAGACCTGGTATAGTCCTGGTTTAGACCTGGTTTAGTCCTGGTTTAGACCTGGTTTAGACCTGGTTTAGACCTGGTTTAGACCTGGTTTAGTCCTGGTTTAGAACTGGTTTAGTCCTGGTTTAGACCTGGTTTAGTCCTCGTTTAGACCTGGTTTAGTCCTGGTTTAGACCTGGTTTAGTCCTGGTTTAGTCCTGGTTTAGTCCTGGTTTAGTCCTGGTTTAGACCTGGTTTAGTCCTGGCTTAGACCTGGTTTAGTCCTGGTTTAGACCTGGTTTAGTCCTGGTTTAGACCTGGTTTAGTCCTGGTTTAGTCCTGGTTTAGTCCTGGTTTAGACCTGGTTTTGAACTGGTTTAGTCCTGGTTTGGACCTGATTTAGACCTGGTTTAAATCTGGTTTAGACCTGGTTTAGACCTGGTTTAGACCTGGTTTAAATCTGGTTTAGACCTGGTTTAGACCTGGTTTAGACCTGGTTTAGTCCTGGTTTTGACCTGGTTTAGTCCTGGTTTAGTCCTGGTTTAGACCTGGTTTAGACCTGGTTTAGATGTGGTTTAGACCTGGTTTAGTCCTGGTTTAGACCTGGTTTAGTCCTGGTTTAGACCTGGTTTAATCCTAGTTTAGTCCTGGTTTAGTCCTGGTTTAGTCCTGGTTTTGACCTGGTTTAGTCCTGGTTTAGTCCCGGTTTAGTTCTGGTTTAGTTCTGGTTTAGTCCTGGTTTGGACTTGGTTTAGACCTGGTTTAGTCCCGGTTTAGACCCGGTTTTGACCTGGTTTAGTCCCGGTTTAGACCTGGTTATGTCCTGGTTTAGTCCTGGTTTAGTCCTGGTTTAGACCTGGTTTAGTTCTGGTTTAGTCCTGGTTTAGTCCTGGTTTTGTCCTGGTTTAGTCCTGGTTTAGTCCTGGTTTAGTCCTGGTTTGGACCTGATTTAGTCCTGGTTTAGACCTGGTTTAGTCCTGGTTTAGTCCTGGTTTAGACCTGGTTTAGACCTGGTTTTGAACTGGTTTAGTCCTGGTTTGGACCTGATTTAGACCTGGTTTAGACCTGGTTTAGTCCTGGTTTAGACCTGGTTTAGACCTGGTTTTGAACTGGTTTAGACCTGGTTTAAACCTGGTTTAGACCTGGTTTAGACCTGGTTTAGTCCTGGTTTGGACCTGGTTTAGACCTGGTTTAGTCCTGGTTTAGACCTGGTTTAGTCCTGGTTTAGTTCTGGTTTAGTTCTGGTTAAGTCCCGTTTTAGACCCGGTTTAGACCTGGTTTTGACCTGGTTTAGTCCTGGTTTAGACCTGGTTTAAACCTGGTTTAAACCTGGTTTAGACCTGGTTTAGACCTGGTTTAGTCCTGGTTTAGACCTGGTTTAGTCCTGGTTTAGTCCTGGTTTAGACCTGGTTTAGTCCTGGTTTAGACCTGGTTTAGACCTTGTTTAGTCCTAGTTTAGTCCTGGTTTAGTTCTGGTTTAGTCCTGGTTTAGTTCTGGTTTAGTTCTGGTTTAGTCCTGGTTTAGTCCTGGTTTAGTTCTGGTTTAGTCCTGGTTTAGACCTGGTTTTGTCCTGATTTAGACCTGGTTTGGACCTGGTTTAGACCTGGTTTAGTCCTGGTTTTGACCTGGTTTAGTCCTGGTTTGGACCTGGTTTAGACCTGTTTTTTAACCTGGTTTAGACCTGGTTTAGTCCTGGTTTAGTCCTAGTTTGTCTTGGTTTAGTCCTGGTTTAGTCCTGGTTCAGACCTGGTTTAGACCTGGTTTAGTCCTGGTTTAGTCCTGGTTTAGACCTGGTTTAGACCTGGTTTAGTCCTGGTTTTGACCTGGTTTAGTCCTGGTTTGGACCTGGTTTAGACCTGTTTTTTAACCTGGTTTAGACCTGGTTTAGTCCTGGTTTAGTCCTAGTTTGTCTTGGTTTAGTCCTGGTTTAGTCCTGGTTTTGACCTGGTTTAGACCTGGTTTAGACCTGGTTTAGTCCTGGTTTATTCCTTGTTTAGTCCTGGTTTGGACCTGGTTAAGTCCTGGTTTGGACCTTGTTTAGTCCTGGTTTAGTCCTGGTTTAGACCTGGTTTAGTCCTGGTTTAGACCTGGTTTTGACCTGGTTTAGACCTGGTTTAGTCCTGGTTTAGTCCTGGTTTAGTCCTGGTTTAGACCTGGTTTAGACCTGGTTTAGACCTGGTTTAGTCCTGGTTTGGACCTGATTTAGACCTGGTTTAGACCTGGTTTAGACCTGGTTTAGACCTGGTTTAGTCCTGGTTTAGTCCTGGTTTAGACCTGGTTTAGTCCTTGTTTAGACCTGGTTTAAACCTGGTTTAGACCTGGTTTAGTCCTGGTTTAGTCCTGGTTTAGACCTGGTTTAGACCTGGTTTAGTCCTTGTTTAGACCTGGTTTAAACCTGGTTTAGACCTGGTTTAGTCCTGGTTTAGTCCTGGTTTAGACCTGGTTTGGACCTGGTTTAAATCTGGTTTAGACCTGGTTTAGACCTGGTTTGGACCTGGTTTAGTCCTGGTTTAGTCCTGGTTTTGTCCTGGTTTAGACCTGGTTTAGTCCTAGTTTAGTCCTGGTTTAGTTCTGGTTTAGTCCTGGTTTAGTCCTGGTTTAGTTCTGGTTTAGTCCTGGTTTAGTTCTGGTTTTAGACCCGGTTTAGACCTGGTTTAGTCCTGGTTTAGTCCTGGTTTAGATGTGGTTTAGTCCGGGTTTAGACCTGGTTTAATCCTAGTTTAGTCCTGGTTTATTTCTGGTTTAGTCCTGGTTTAGTTCTGGTTTAGTCCTGGTTTAGTCTTGGTTTAGATCTGGTTTAGTTCTGGTTTAGTCCTTGTTTGGACCTGGTTTAGTTCTGGTTTAGTTCTGGTTTAGTCCTGGTTTTGTCCTGGTTTAGTCCTGGTTTAGTCCTGGTTTGGACCTGGTTTAGACTTGGTTTGGACCTTGTTTAGACCTGGTTTTGACCTTGTTTAGACCTGGTTTGGACCTGGATTAGACCTGGTTTAGACCTGGTTTAGACCTGGTTTAAACCTGGTTCAGACCTGGTTTAGTCCTGGTTTGGACTTGGTTTGGACCAGGTTTAGTCCTGGTTTAGTCCTGGTTTAGTCCTGGTTTAGTCCTGGTTTAGTCCTGGTTTAGTCCTGGTTTAGACCTGGTTTAGTTCTGGTTTAGTCCTGGTTTAGTCCTGGTTTAGTCCTGGTTTAGACCTGGTTTGGACCTGATTTAGTCCTGGTTTAGACCTGGTTTAGTCCTGGTTTAGTCCTGGTTTAGACCTGGTTTAGACCTGGTTTTGAACTGGTTTAGTCCTGGTTTGGACCTGATTTAGACCTGGTTTAGTCCTGGTTTAGTCCTGGTTTAGACCTGGTTTAGACCTGGTTTTGAACTGGTTTAGTCCTGGTTTGGACCTGATTTAGACCTGGTTTAGACCTGGTTTAGTCCTGGTTTAGTCCTGGTTTAGACCTGGTTTAGACCTGGTTTTGAACTGGTTTAGTCCTGGTTTGGACCTGATTTAGACCTGGTTTAGACCTGGTTTAGTCCTGGTTTAGACCTGGTTTAAATCTGGTTTTGACCTGGTTTAGACCTGGTTTAGACCTGGTTTAGTCCTGGTTTAGTTCTGGTTTAGTTCTGGTTTAGTCCTGGTTTAGACCTTGTTTAGTCCTAGTTTAGTCCTGGTTTAGACCTGGTTTAAACCTGGTTTAGACCTGGTTTAGACCTGGTTTAGTCCTGGTTTAGACCTTGTTTAGTCCTAGTTTAGTCCTGGTTTAGACCTGGTTTAAACCTGGTTTAGACCTGGTTTAGACCTGGTTTAGTCCTGGTTTAGACCTGGTTTAGTCCTGGTTTAGTCCTGGTTTAGACCTGGTTTAGACCTGGTTTGAACCTGGTTTAGTCCTGGTTTAGTCCTGGTTTAGACCTGGTTTAGACCTTGTTTAGTCCTAGTTTAGTCCTGGTTTAGTTCTGGTTTAGTCCTGGTTTAGTTCTGGTTTAGTTCTGGTTTAGTCCTGGTTTAGTCCTGGTTTAGTTCTGGTTTAGTTCTGGTTTAGTCCTAGTTTTGTCCTGATTTAGACCTGGTTTAGACCTGGTTTTGACCTGGTTTAGTTCTGGTTTAGTCCTGGTTTAGTTCTGGTTTAGTTCTGGTTTTGACCTGGTTTTGACCTGGTTTAGACCTGGTTTAGTCCTGGTTTAGACCTGGTTTTGTCCTGATTTAGACCTGGTTTAGACCTGGTTTAGACCTGGTTTAGACCTGGTTTAGTCCTGGTTTGGACCTGGTTTAGACCTGTTTTTTAACCTGGTTTAGTCCTGGTTTAGTCCTAGTTTGTCTTGGTTTAGTCCTGGTTTAGTCCTGGTTCAGACCTGGTTTAGACCTGGTTTAGTCCTTGTTTAGTCCTGGTTTAGACCTGGTTTAGTCCTGGTTTATTCCTTGTTTAGTCCTGGTTTGGACCTGGTTAAGTCCTGGTTTGGACCTTGTTTAGTCCTGGTTTAGTCCTGGTTTAGTCCTGGTTTAGACCATGTTTAGTCCTGGTTTAGACCTGGTTTAGTCCTGGTTTAGACCTGGTTTAGACCTGGTTTAGTCCTGAT
Organism: Eucyclogobius newberryi; assembly: GCF_026437365.1. Classification (NCBI taxonomy): domain Eukaryota; kingdom Metazoa; phylum Chordata; class Actinopteri; order Gobiiformes; family Gobiidae; genus Eucyclogobius; species Eucyclogobius newberryi. The sequence goes on along the minus strand of NW_027316360.1, from coordinate 9,941 downwards.
TTAGACCTGGTTTTGACCTGGTTTTGACCTGGTTTAGACCTGGTTTAGTCCTGGTTTAGTCCTGGTTTAGTCCTGGTTTAGACCTGGTTTAGACCTGGTTTAGACCTGGTTTAGTCCTGGTTTGGACCTGATTTAGACCTGGTTTAGACCTGGTTTAGACCTGGTTTAGACCTGGTTTAGTCCTGGTTTAGTCCTGGTTTAGACCTGGTTTAGTCCTTGTTTAGACCTGGTTTAGTCCTGGTTTAGACCTGGTTTAGACCTGGTTTAGACCTGGTTTAGTCCTGGTTTAGTCCTGGTTTGGACCTGGTTTAGTCCTGGTTTAGTCCTGGTTTAGTCCTGGTTTAGACCTGGTTTAGTCCTAGTTTAGTCCTGGTTTAGTTCTGGTTTAGTCCTGGTTTAGTCCTGGTTTAGTTCTGGTTTAGTCCTGGTTTAGTTCTGGTTTTAGACCCGGTTTAGACCTGGTTTAGTCCTGGTTTAGTCCTGGTTTAGATGTGGTTTAGTCCTGGTTTAGTTCGGGTTTAGACCTGGTTTAGATCTGGTTTAGTTCTGGTTTAGTCCTTGTTTGGACCTGGTTTAGTTCTGGTTTAGTTCTGGTTTAGTCCTGGTTTAGTCCTGGTTTTGTCCTGGTTTAGTCCTGGTTTAGTCCTGGTTTGGACCTGGTTTAGACTTGGTTTGGACCTGGTTTAGTCCCGTTTTAGACCTGGTTTAGACCTGGTTTTGACCTGGTTTTGACCTGGTTTAGTCCCGGTTTAGACCCGGTTTTGACCTGGTTTAGTCCCGGTTTAGACCTGGTTATGTCCTGGTTTAGTCCTGGTTTAGACCTGGTTTAGACCTGGTTTAGTTCTGGTTTAGTCCTGGTTTAGTCCTGGTTTAGTCCTGGTTTAGTCCTGGTTTAGTCCTGGTTTGGACCTGATTTAGTCCTGGTTTAGACCTGGTTTAGTCCTGGTTTAGTCCTGGTTTAGACCTGGTTTAGACCTGGTTTTGAACTGGTTTAGTCCTGGTTTGGACCTGATTTAGACCTGGTTTAGACCTGGTTTAGTCCCGTTTTAGACCTGGTTTAGACCTGGTTTAAACCTGGTTTAGACCTGGTTTAGACCTGGTTTAGTCCTGGTTTGGACCTGGTTTAGACCTGGTTTAGTCCTTGTTTTAGTCCTGGTTTAGTCCTGGTTTAGACCTGGTTTAAATCTGGTTTTGACCTGGTTTAGACCTGGTTTAGACCTGGTTTAGTCCTGGTTTAGTTCTGGTTTAGTTCTGGTTTAGTCCCGTTTTAGACCCGGTTTAGACCTGGTTTAGTCCTGGTTTAGACCTGGTTTAGACCTGGTTTTGACCTGGTTTAGTCCTGGTTTAGACCTGGTTTAGTCCTGGTTTAGACCTGGTTTAGTCCTGGTTTAGACCTGGTTTAGACCTGGTTTTGACCTGGTTTAGTCCTGGTTTAGACCTGGTTTAAACCTGGTTTAAACCTGGTTTAGACCTGGTTTAGACCTGGTTTAGTCCTGGTTTAGACCTGGTTTAGTCCTGGTTTAGTCCTGGTTTAGACCTGGTTTAGACCTGGTTTGAACCTGGTTTAGTCCTGGTTTAGACCTGGTTTAGACCTTGTTTAGTCCTAGTTTAGTCCTGGTTTAGTTCTGGTTTAGTCCTGGTTTAGTTCTGGTTTAGTTCTGGTTTAGTCCTGGTTTAGTCCTGGTTTAGTTCTGGTTTAGTTCTGGTTTAGTCCTAGTTTTGTCCTGATTTAGACCTGGTTTAGTCCTGGTTTAGTCCTGGTTTAGACCTGTTTTTTAACCTGGTTTAGTCCTGGTTTAGTCCTAGTTTGTCTTGGTTTAGTCCTGGTTTAGTCCTGGTTCAGACCTGGTTTAGACCTGGTTTAGTCCTTGTTTAGTCCTGGTTTAGACCTGGTTTAGTCCTGGTTTATTCCTTGTTTAGTCCTGGTTTGGACCTGGTTAAGTCCTGGTTTGGACCTTGTTTAGTCCTGGTTTAGTCCTGGTTTAGACCATGTTTAGTCCTGGTTTAGACCTGGTTTAGTCCTGGTTTAGACCTGGTTTAGACCTGGTTTAGTCCTGATTTAGACCTGGTTTTGACCTGGTTTTGACCTGGTTTAGACCTGGTTTAGTCCTGGTTTAGTCCTGGTTTAGTCCTGGTTTAGACCTGGTTTAGACCTGGTTTAGACCTGGTTTAGTCCTGGTTTGGACCTGATTTAGACCTGGTTTAGACCTGGTTTAGACCTGGTTTAGACCTGGTTTAGTCCTGGTTTAGTCCTGGTTTAGACCTGGTTTAGTCCTTGTTTAGACCTGGTTTAGTCCTGGTTTAGACCTGGTTTAGACCTGGTTTAGACCTGGTTTAGTCCTGGTTTAGTCCTGGTTTGGACCTGGTTTAGTCCTGGTTTAGTCCTGGTTTAGTCCTGGTTTAGACCTGGTTTAGTCCTAGTTTAGTCCTGGTTTAGTTCTGGTTTAGTCCTGGTTTAGTCCTGGTTTAGTTCTGGTTTAGTCCTGGTTTAGTTCTGGTTTTAGACCCGGTTTAGACCTGGTTTAGTCCTGGTTTAGTCCTGGTTTAGATGTGGTTTAGTCCTGGTTTAGTTCGGGTTTAGACCTGGTTTAGATCTGGTTTAGTTCTGGTTTAGTCCTTGTTTGGACCTGGTTTAGTTCTGGTTTAGTTCTGGTTTAGTCCTGGTTTAGTCCTGGTTTTGTCCTGGTTTAGTCCTGGTTTAGTCCTGGTTTGGACCTGGTTTAGACTTGGTTTGGACCTGGTTTAGTCCCGTTTTAGACCTGGTTTAGACCTGGTTTTGACCTGGTTTTGACCTGGTTTAGTCCCGGTTTAGACCCGGTTTTGACCTGGTTTAGTCCCGGTTTAGACCTGGTTATGTCCTGGTTTAGTCCTGGTTTAGACCTGGTTTAGACCTGGTTTAGTTCTGGTTTAGTCCTGGTTTAGTCCTGGTTTTGTCCTGGTTTAGTCCTGGTTTAGTCCTGGTTTAGTCCTGGTTTAGTCCTGGTTTGGACCTGATTTAGTCCTGGTTTAGACCTGGTTTAGTCCTGGTTTAGTCCTGGTTTAGACCTGGTTTAGACCTGGTTTTGAACTGGTTTAGTCCTGGTTTGGACCTGATTTAGACCTGGTTTAGACCTGGTTTAGTCCCGTTTTAGACCTGGTTTAGACCTGGTTTAAACCTGGTTTAGACCTGGTTTAGACCTGGTTTAGTCCTGGTTTGGACCTGGTTTAGACCTGGTTTAGTCCTTGTTTTAGTCCTGGTTTAGTCCTGGTTTAGACCTGGTTTAAATCTGGTTTTGACCTGGTTTAGACCTGGTTTAGACCTGGTTTAGTCCTGGTTTAGTTCTGGTTTAGTTCTGGTTTAGTCCCGTTTTAGACCCGGTTTAGACCTGGTTTAGTCCTGGTTTAGACCTGGTTTAGACCTGGTTTTGACCTGGTTTAGTCCTGGTTTAGACCTGGTTTAGTCCTGGTTTAGACCTGGTTTAGTCCTGGTTTAGACCTGGTTTAGACCTGGTTTTGACCTGGTTTAGTCCTGGTTTAGACCTGGTTTAAACCTGGTTTAAACCTGGTTTAGACCTGGTTTAGACCTGGTTTAGTCCTGGTTTAGACCTGGTTTAGTCCTGGTTTAGTCCTGGTTTAGACCTGGTTTAGACCTGGTTTGAACCTGGTTTAGTCCTGGTTTAGACCTGGTTTAGACCTTGTTTAGTCCTAGTTTAGTCCTGGTTTAGTCCTGGTTTAGTCCTGGTTTAGTTCTGGTTTAGTTCTGGTTTAGTCCTGGTTTAGTCCTGGTTTAGTTCTGGTTTAGTTCTGGTTTAGACCTGGTTTAGTTCTGGTTTAGTCCTGGTTTAGTCCTGGTTTAGTTCTGGTTTTGACCTGGTTTTGACCTGGTTTAGACCTGGTTTAGTCCTGGTTTAGACCTGGTTTTGTCCTGATTTAGACCTGGTTTAGACCTGGTTTAGACCTGGTTTAGACCTGGTTTAGTCCTGGTTTTGACCTGGTTTAGTCCTGGTTTGGACCTGGTTTAGACCTGTTTTTTAACCTGGTTTAGACCTGGTTTAGTCCTGGTTTAGTCCTAGTTTGTCTTGGTTTAGTCCTGGTTTAGTCCTGGTTCAGACCTGGTTTAGACCTGGTTTAGTCCTGGTTTATTCCTTGTTTAGTCCTGGTTTGGACCTGGTTTGGACCTTGTTTAGTCCTGGTTTAGTCCTGGTTTAGACCTGGTTTAGTCCTGGTTTAGACCATGTTTAGTCCTGGTTTAGACCTGGTTTAGTCCTGGTTTAGACCTGGTTTAGTCCTGGTTTAGTCCTGGTTTAGTCCTGGTTTAGACCTGGTTTAGACCTGGTTTAGACCTGGTTTAGTCCTGGTTTAGTCCTGGTTTGGACCTGGTTTAGACCTGTTTTTTAACCTGGTTTAGACCTGGTTTAGTCCTGGTTTAGTCCTAGTTTGTCTTGGTTTAGTCCTGGTTTAGTCCTTGTTTAGTCCTGGTTTAGACCTGGTTTAGTCCTGGTTTATTCCTTGTTTAGTCCTGGTTTGGACCTGGTTAAGTCCTGGTTTAGTCCTGGTTTAGACCATGTTTAGTCCTGGTTTAGACCTGGTTTAGTCCTGGTTTAGACCTGGTTTAGACCTGGTTTAGTCCTGATTTAGACCTGGTTTTGACCTGGTTTAGACCTGGTTTAGACCTGGTTTAGTCCTGGTTTAGACCTGGTTTAGTCCTGGTTTAGTCCTGGTTTAGTCCTGGTTTAGACCTGGTTTAGACCTGGTTTAGACCTGGTTTAGTCCTGGTTTGGACCTGATTTAGACCTGGTTTAGACCTGGTTTAGACCTGGTTTAGTCCTGGTTTAGTCCTGGTTTAGACCTGGTTTTGACCTGGTTTTGACCTTGTTTAGACCTGGTTTAGACCTGGTTTAGACCTGGTTTAGACCTGGTTTAGACCTGGTTTAAACCTGGTTCAGACCTGGTTTAGTCCTGGTTTAGACTTGGTTTGGACCTGGTTTAGTCCTGGTTTAGTCCTGGTTTAGATGTGGTTTAGTCCTGGTTTAGTCCGGGTTTAGACCTGGTTTAATCCTAGTTTAGTCCTGGTTTAGTTCTGGTTTAGTCCTAGTTTAGTTCTGGTTTAGTCCTGGTTTAGTCCTGGTTTAGATCTGGTTTAGTTCTGGTTTAGTCCTGGTTTAGTCCTGGTTTTGTCCTGGTTTAGTCCTGGTTTAGTCCTGGTTTAGACCTGGTTTAGTCCTGGTTTGGACCTGGTTTAGTCCTGGTTTAGTCCTGGTTTAGACCTGGTTTAGTCCTGGTTTAGTCCTGGTCTAGACCTGGTTTAGTCCTGGTTTAGTCCTGGTTTAGACCTGGTTTAGACCTGGTATAGTCCTGGTTTAGACCTGGTTTAGTCCTGGTTTAGTCCTGGTTTAGTCCTGGTTTAGACCTGGTTTAGACCTGGTTTAGACCTGGTTTAGTCCTGGTTTAGACCTGGTTTAGACCTGGTTTAGTCCTGGCTTAGACCTGGTTTAGTCCTGGTTTAGAACTGGTTTAGTCCTGGTTTAGACCTGGTTTAGATCTGGTTTAGATCTGGTTTAGACCTGGTTTAAACCTGGTTTAGACCTGGTTTAAACCTGGTTTAGACCTGGTTTAGACCTGGTTTAGACCTGGTTTAGTCCTGGTTTGGACCTGGTTTAGTCCTTGTTTAGTCCTGGTTTAGACCTGGTTTGGACCTGGTTTAGACCTGGTTTAGTTCTGGTTTAGACCTGGTTTAGTCCTGGTTTAGACCTGGTTTAGTCCTGGTTTAGACCTGGTTTAGTCCTGTTTTAGTCGTGGTTTAGTCCTGGTTTAGTCCTGGTTTAGACCTGGTTTAGTCCTAGTTTAGTCCTGGTTTAGTTCTGGTTTAGTCCTGGTTTAGACCTGGTTTAGACCTGGTTTAGTCCTGGTTTAGTCCTGGTTTAGACCTGGTTTAGTCCTGGTTTAGACCTGGTTTAGTCCTGGTTTAGACCTGGTTTAGTCCTGTTTTAGTCGTGGTTTAGTCCTGGTTTAGTCCTGGTTTAGACCTGGTTTAGTCCTAGTTTAGTCCTGGTTTAGTTCTGGTTTAGTCCTGGTTTAGTCCTGGTTTAGTTCTGGTTTAGACCTGGTTTAGTCCTGGTTTAGTCCTGGTTTAGACCTGGTTTAGACCTGGTTTAGTCCTGGTTTAGTCCTGGTTTAGACCTGGTTTAGACCTGGTTTAGACCTGGTTTAGTCCTGGTTTTGACCTGGTTTAGTCCTGTTTTAGTCGTGGTTTAGTCCTGGTTTAGTCCTGGTTTAGACCTGGTTTAGACCTGGTTTAGTCCTGATTTAGACCGTGTTTAGTCCTGATCTAGACCTGGTTTAGACCTGGTTTAGACCTGGTTTAGAGCTGGTTTAGACCTGGTTTAGTCCTAGTTTAGTCCTGGTTTAGTCCTGGTTTAGTTCTGGTTTAGTCCTGGTTTAGTCCTGGTTTAGTCCTGGTTTAGTCCTGGTTTAGTTCTGGTTTAGTCCTGGTTTAGTCCTAGTTTAGTCCTGGTTTAGTTCTGGTTTAGACCTGGTTTAGTCCTGATTTAGACCGTGTTTAGTCCTGATCTAGACCTGGTTTAGACCTGGTTTTGACCTGGTTTTGACCTTGTTTAGACCTGGTTTAGAACCTGGTTTAGACCTGGTTTAGACCTGGTTTAGTCCTGGTTTAGACCTGGTTTAGACCTGGTTTAGATCTGGTTTAGATCTGGTTTAGACCTGGTTTAGTCCTAGTTTAGTCCTGGTTTAGTTCTGGTTTAGTCCTGGTTTAGTCCTGGTTTAGTTCTGGTTTAGTCCTGGTTTAGTTCTGGTTTTAGACCTGGTTTAGTCCTGGTTTAGTCCTGGTTTAGTCCTGGTTTAGACCTGGTTTAGTCCTGGTTTAGTCCTGGTTTAGACCTGGTTTAGACCTGGTTTAGTCCTGGTTTTGACCTGGTTTAGTCCTGTTTTAGTCCTGGTTTAGACCTGGTTTAGACCTGGTTTAGACCTGGTTTAGTCCTGGTTTAGTCCTGGTTTAGTCCTGGTTTAGACCTGGTTTAGTCCTAGTTTAGTCCTGGTTTAGTTCTGGTTTAGTCCTGGTTTAGTCCTGGTTTAGTTCTGGTTTAGTCCTGGTTTAGTTCTGGTTTAGTCCTGGTTTAGTTCTGGTTTAATCCCGTTTTAGACCCGGTTTAGACCTGGTTTAGACCTGGTTTAGACTTGGTTTGGTCCTGGTTTAGTCCTGGTTTAGATCTGGTTTAGACCTGGTTTAGTCCTGGTTTAGACCTGGTTTTGACCTGGTTTTGACCTGGTTTAGTCCTGATTTAGTCCTGGTTTAGTCCTGGTTTAGTCCTGGTTTGGACCTGGTTATGTCCTGGTTTAGTCCTGGTTTAGACTTGGTTTGGACCTGGTTTAGTCCTGGTTTAGTCCTGGTTTAGACCTGGTTTAGACTTGGTTTGGACCTGGTTTAGTTCTGGTTTAGTCCTGGTTTAGTTCTGGTTTAGTCTTGGTTTAGTCCTGGTTTAGATCTGGTTTAGTTCTGGTTTAGTCCTTGTTTGGACCTGGTTTAGTTCTGGTTTAGTCCTGGTTTAGTCCTGGTTTTGTCCTGGTTTAGTCCTGGTTTAGTCCTGGTTTAGACCTGGTTTAGTCCTGGTTTGGACCTGGTTTAGTCCTGGTTTAGTCCTGGTTTAGACCTGGTTTAGACCTGGTTTAGACCTGGTTTAGTCCTGGTTTAGACCTGGTTTAGACCTGGTTTGGACCTGGTTTAGACCTGGTTTAGTCCTGGCTTAGACCTGGTTTAGTCCTGGTTTAGAACTGGTTTAGACCTGGTTTAGTCCTGGTTTAGTCCTGGCTTAGACCTGGTTTAGTCCTGGTTTAGAACTGGTTTAGACCTGGTTTAGTCCTGGTTTAGACCTGGTTTAGTCCTTGTTTAGTCCTGGTTTAGTCCTGGTTTAGACCTGGTTTAGACCTGGTTTAGACCTGGTTTAGTCCTGGTTTAGACCTGGTTTAGTCCTGGTTTAGTCCTGGTTTAGACCTGGTTTAGTCCTGGTTTAGACCTGGTTTAGACCTGGTTTAGTCCTGGTTTTGACCTGGTTTAGTCCTGTTTTAGTCCTGGTTTAGACCTGGTTTAGTCCTGGTTTAGACCTGGTTTAGACCTGGTTTAGATCTGGTTTAGTCCTGGTTTAGACCTGGTTTAAACCTGGTTTGGACCTGGTTTAGACCTGGTTTAGTCCTGGTTTAGTCCTGGTTTAGTCCTGGTTTAGACCTGGTTTAGACCTGGTTTAGACCTGGTTTAGACCTGGTTTAGACCTGGTTTAAATCTGGTTTAGACCTGGTTTAGACCTGGTTTGGACCTGGTTTAGTCCTGGTTTAGTCCTGGTTTAGTTCTGGTTTAGTTCTGGTTTAGTCCTGGTTTAGTTCTGGTTTAATCCCGTTTTAGACCCGGTTTAGACCTGGTTTAGACCTGGTTTAGACTTGGTTTGGTCCTGGTTTAGTCCTGGTTTAGATCTGGTTTAGACCTGGTTTAGTCCTGGTTTAGACCTGGTTTTGACCTGGTTTTGACCTGGTTTAGTCCTGATTTAGTCCTGGTTTAGTCCTGGTTTAGTCCTGGTTTGGACCTGGTTATGTCCTGGTTTAGTCCTGGTTTAGACTTGGTTTGGACCTGGTTTAGTCCTGGTTTAGTCCTGGTTTAGACCTGGTTTTAGACCTGGTTTAGTTCTGAATTAGTCCTGGTTTAGTCCTGGTTTTGTCCTGGTTTAGTCCTGGTTTAGTCCTGGTTTAGACCATGTTTAGTCCTGGTTTAGACCTGGTTTAGTCCTGGTTTAGACCTGGTTTAGACCTGGTTTAGTCCTGATTAAGACCTGGTTTAGACCTGGTTTAGACCTGGTTTTGAACTGGTTTAGTCCTGGTTTAGACCTGGTTTAGACCTGGTTTAGACCTGGTTTAGTCCTGGTTTAGACCTGGTTTAGTCCTGGTTTAGACCTGGTTTAGACCTGGTTTAGACCTGGTTTAGTCCTGGTTTAGACCTGGTTTAGACCTGGTTTAGTCCTGGTTTAGACCTGGTTTAGACCTGGTTTAAATCTGGTTTAGACCTGGTTTTGACATGGTTTAGTCCTGGTTTAGTCCTTGTTTAGTCCTGGTTTTGACCTGGTTTAGTCCTGGTTTAGTCCTGGTTTAGACCTGGTTTAGTCCTGGTTTAGACCTGGTTAATCCTAGTTTAGTCCTGGTTTAGTTCTGGTTTAGTCCCGGTTTAGACTTGGTTTGGACCTGGTTTAGTTCTGGTTTAGTCCTGGTTTGGACCTGTTTATGTCCTGGTTTAGTCCTGGTTTAGTTCTGGTTTAGTTCTGGTTTAGTCCTGGTTTGGACTTGGTTTGGACCAGGTTTAGTCCTGGTTTAGACCTGGTTTAGTCCCGGTTTAGACCCGGTTTTGACCTGGTTTAGTCCCGGTTTAGACCTGGTTATGTCCTGGTTTAGTCCTGGTTCAGGTCCTGGTTTAGACCTGGTTTAGTCCTGGTTTAGTCCTGGTTTTGTCCTGGTTTAGTCCTGGTTTAGACCATTTTTAGTCCTGATTTAGACCTGGTTTAGACCTGGTTTAGTCCTGGTTTAGTCCTGGTTTAGACCTGGTTTAGATCTGGTTTAGTCCTGGTTTAGACCTGGTTTAGACCTGGTTTAGACCTGGTTTAGACCTTGTTTAGTCCTAGTTTAGTCCTGGTTTAGTTCTGGTTTAGTCCTGGTTTAGTCCTGGTTTAGTTCTGGTTTAGTTCTGGTTTAGTCCTGGTTTAGTTCTGGTTTAGTCCCGTTTTAGACCCCCGGTTTAGACCGTGTTTAGTCCTGATCTAGACCTGGTTTAAATCTGGTTTAGACCTGGTTTAGTCCTGGTTTAGTCCTGGTTTTGACCTGGTTTAGTCCTGGTTTAGTCCTGGTTATAGACCTGGTTTAGTTCTGGTTTAGTCCGGTTTAGACCTGGTTATGTCCTGATTTAGTCCTGG
>NW_027316359.1:0-25927 GCF_026437365.1 Eucyclogobius newberryi | reverse complement strand
AGGGAGAGAGGGAGGGAGAGAGGGAGAGAAAGAGTGGGAGAGAGAGGGGGGAGAGAGAGAGAGGGAGGGAGGGAGGGAGAGAGAGGGAGGGAGAGAGGGAGGGAGAGAGGGAGAGAAAGAGAGGGAGAGAGAGGGGGGAGAGAGAGAGAGGGAGGGAGGGAGAGGGAGGGAGAGAGGGAGGGAGAGAGGGAGGGAGAGTGGGAGGGAGAGAGGGAGGGAGGGAGAGGGAGGGAGAGAGGGAGGGAGAGTGGGAGGGAGAGGGAGGGAGAGAGAGAGGGAGGGAGGGAGAGAGGGGGGAGGGAGGGAGGGAGGGAGGGAGGGAGAGAGAGGGAGAGAGAGAGGTTCTTGAAATATAAATATTGACTGAAGTGTAAGTAGAGGAGGACGTCCTGCTCTCAGAGGAGGACGTCCTGCCCTCACCTGTCCTTGTCTCACCTGTCCTTCACTCGGAGGATGAGCTGATGGAAACGATCCACGTGTTCAAAACTGGCTTTGTCTGTGACGGAGAACACGATGAGGAACCCGTCTCCTGTCCTCATGTACTGCTCCCTCATGGCACTGAACTCCTCCTGTCCCGCCGTGTCCAGGACTGCAGAGGACAAGAGGACAAAGGACGAGTCAGAGGAGGACGAGTCAGAGGAGGACGACGAGTCAGAGGAGGACACACGAGTCGGAGGAGGACACGCGAGTCAGAGGAGGACGACACGCGAGTCAGAGGAGGACGAGTCAGATTAGGACACGCGAGTCAGAGGAGGACACGCGAGTCAGAGGACGACACGCAAGTCACAGGACGACACGCAAGTCAGAGGAGTACGAGTCAGAGGAGGACGACGAGTCAGGAGAGGACATAATAGAATAAGTGACTCTCAAAACTGCAAATAAAGCAACTGAACCACAGTTTGAGCTGTGTCAGATGTGTGTGTATTCAGTGTGGATAAGGACAGTTTGAGAGTTACCGTCTAAGATGGACAGTTTGAGAGTTACCGTCTAAGATGGACAGTTTGAGAGTTACCGTCTAAGATGGACAGTTTGAGAGTTACCGTCTAAGATGGACAGTTTGAGAGTTACCGTCTAAGATGGACAGTTTGAGAGTTACCGTCTAAGATGGACAGTTTGAGAGTTACCGTCTAAGATGGACAGTTTGAGAGTTACCGTCTAAGATGGCCCACTGCCCGTCGATCTCGGTGTGTTTGAGGTACGAGTCCTCGATAGTCGGGTCGTAGTCCGGGACAAAGATCTTCTGGAAGAACTGAATGGTGAGAGCGCTCTTTCCCACGCCGCCGTCGCCCACCACCACCAGCTTGTACGTGGGCAGGTTCTCACTGGGCACCGCGCTGGCTGACATGTCGGGGGCCTCGTGCGGCACCGGGACCACGTGCGGCCTCGAGCAGCACCGAGGCCGCACGGCACCAGGGTCGCGTGCGGCCTCGAGCGGCACCGGGGCCTCGAGCGGCGGCACCGGGGCCTCGAGCCTGACAGAGACAGAGGGAAAGATGATAACAATATTCAGAGTATATTTGTTTCATTTTTCAATATGATAAAACACAAAAACAAGACCAGAGCAGAGAGAAAATAAGAGATACAAATGAAAACATCACACATTATAATAACTGACGTGCTAAAAATTATTCATGAACATAAAGTCCAAAATAAAATGTACTATTTGGTCCAAAGTTGGTAAAATAGTCCAAACGTGTCCTCTCCGGTCTCTGCAGGACAGTGTCCTCTCCGGTCTCTGGAGGTCAGTGTCCTCTCCGGTCTCTGCAGGTCAGTGTCCTCTCCGGTCTCTGCAGGTCAGTGTCCTCTCCGGTCTCTGGAGGTCAGTGTCCTCTCCGGTCTCTGCAGGACAGTGTCCTCTCCGGTCTCTGCAGGTCAGTGTCCTCTCCGGTCTCTGCAGGTCAGTGTCCTCTCCGGTCTCTGCAGGTCAGTGTCCTCTCCGGTCTCTGGAGGTCAGTGTCCTCTCCGGTCTCTGCAGGTCAGTGTCCTCTCCGGTCTCTGGAGGTCAGTGTCCTCTCCGGTCTCTGGAGGTCAGTGTCCTCTCCGGTCTCTGAGGTCAGTGTCCTCTCCGGTCTCTGGTCAGTGTCCTCTCCGGTCTCTGCAGGTCAGTGTCCTCTCCGGTCTCTGGAGGTCAGTGTCCTCTCCGGTCTCTGCAGGTCAGTGTCCTCTCCGGTCTCTGCAGGTCAGTGTCCTCTCCGGTCTCTGCAGGTCAGTGTCCTCTCCGGTCTCTCTCCGGTCTCTGCAGGTCAGTGTCCTCTCCGGTCTCTGGAGGTCAGTGTCCTCTCCGGTCTCTGCAGGTCAGTGTCCTCTCCGGTCTCTGAGGTCAGTGTCCTCTCCGGTCTCTGGTCAGTGTCCTCTCCAGTCTCTGGAGGTCAGTGTCCTCTCCGGTCTCTGAGGTCAGTGTTCTCTCCGGTCTCTGGTCAGTGTCCTCTCCGGTCTCTGCAGGTCAGTGTCCTCTCCGGTCTCTGCAGGTCAGTGTCCTCTCCGGTCTCTGGAGGTCAGTGTCCTCTCCGGTCTCTGCAGGACAGTGTCCTCTCCGGTCTCTGGAGGTCAGTGTCCTCTCCGGTCTCTGGAGGTCAGTGTCCTCTCCGGTCTCTGGAGGTCAGTGTCCTCTCCGGTCTCTGAGGTCAGTGTCCTCTCCGGTCTCTGGTCAGTGTCCTCTCCGGTCTCTGCAGGTCAGTGTCCTCTCCGGTCTCTGGAGGTCAGTGTCCTCTCCGGTCTCTGGAGGTCAGTGTCCTCTCCGGTCTCTGCAGGTCAGTGTCCTCTCCGGTCTCTCTCCGGTCTCTGCAGGTCAGTGTCCTCTCCGGTCTCTGGAGGTCAGTGTCCTCTCCGGTCTCTGGAGGTCAGTGTCCTCTCCGGTCTCTGCAGGTCAGTGTCCTCTCCGGTCTCTGGAGGTCAGTGTCCTCTCCGGTCTCTGCAGGACAGTGTCCTCTCCGGTCTCTGCAGGTCAGTGTCCTCTCCGGTCTCTGGAGGTCAGTGTCCTCTCCGGTCTCTGGAGGTCAGTGTCCTCTCCGGTCTCTGAGGTCAGTGTCCTCTCCGGTCTCTGGAGGTCAGTGTCCTCTCCGGTCTCTGCAGGACAGTGTCCTCTCCGGTCTCTGGAGGTCAGTGTCCTCTCCGGTCTCTGCAGGTCAGTGTCCTCTCCGGTCTCTGGAGGTCAGTGTCCTCTCCGGTCTCTGGAGGTCAGTGTCCTCTCCGGTCTCTGCAGGTCAGTGTCCTCTCCGGTCTCTGGAGGTCAGTGTCCTCTCCGGTCTCTGGTCAGTGTCCTCTCCGGTCTCTGCAGGTCAGTGTCCTCTCCGGTCTCTGGAGGTCAGTGTCCTCTCCGGTCTCTGCAGGACAGTGTCCTCTCCGGTCTCTGCAGGTCAGTGTCCTCTCCGGTCTCTGCAGGTCAGTGTCCTCTCCGGTCTCTGGAGGTCAGTGTCCTCTCCGGTCTCTGCAGGACAGTGTCCTCTCCGGTCTCTGCAGGTCAGTGTCCTCTCCGGTCTCTGCAGGTCAGTGTCCTCTCCGGTCTCTGGAGGTCAGTGTCCTCTCCGGTCTCTGCAGGTTAGTGTCCTCTCCGGTCTCTGGAGGTCAGTGTCCTCTCCGGTCTCTGCAGGTCAGTGTCCTCTCCGGTCTCTCTCCGGTCTCTGCAGGTCAGTGTCCTCTCCGGTCTCTGGAGGTCAGTGTCCTCTCCGGTCTCTGCAGGTCAGTGTCCTCTCCGGTCTCTGGAGGTCAGTGTCCTCTCCGGTCTCTGGAGGTCAGTGTCCTCTCCGGTCTCTGAGGTCAGTGTCCTCTCCGGTCTCTGGTCAGTGTCCTCTCCGGTCTCTGCAGGTCAGTGTCCTCTCCGGTCTCTGGAGGTCAGTGTCCTCTCCGGTCTCTGCAGGTCAGTGTCCTCTCCGGTCTCTGCAGGTCAGTGTCCTCTCCGGTCTCTGCAGGTCAGTGTCCTCTCCGGTCTCTCTCCGGTCTCTGCAGGTCAGTGTCCTCTCCGGTCTCTGGAGGTCAGTGTCCTCTCCGGTCTCTGCAGGTCAGTGTCCTCTCCGGTCTCTGGTCAGTGTCCTCTCCAGTCTCTGGAGGTCAGTGTCCTCTCCGGTCTCTGAGGTCAGTGTTCTCTCCGGTCTCTGGTCAGTGTCCTCTCCGGTCTCTGCAGGTCAGTGTCCTCTCCGGTCTCTGCAGGTCAGTGTCCTCTCCGGTCTCTGCAGGTCAGTGTCCTCTCCGGTCTCTGGAGGTCAGTGTCCTCTCCGGTCTCTGCAGGACAGTGTCCTCTCCGGTCTCTGGAGGTCAGTGTCCTCTCCGGTCTCTGGAGGTCAGTGTCCTCTCCGGTCTCTGGAGGTCAGTGTCCTCTCCGGTCTCTGAGGTCAGTGTCCTCTCCGGTCTCTGGTCAGTGTCCTCTCCGGTCTCTGCAGGTCAGTGTCCTCTCCGGTCTCTGGAGGTCAGTGTCCTCTCCGGTCTCTGGAGGTCAGTGTCCTCTCCGGTCTCTGCAGGTCAGTGTCCTCTCCGGTCTCTCTCCGGTCTCTGCAGGTCAGTGTCCTCTCCGGTCTCTGGAGGTCAGTGTCCTCTCCGGTCTCTGCAGGTCAGTGTCCTCTCCGGTCTCTGGAGGTCAGTGTCCTCTCCGGTCTCTGCAGGACAGTGTCCTCTCCGGTCTCTGCAGGTCAGTGTCCTCTCCGGTCTCTGGAGGTCAGTGTCCTCTCCGGTCTCTGGAGGTCAGTGTCCTCTCCGGTCTCTGAGGTCAGTGTCCTCTCCGGTCTCTGGAGGTCAGTGTCCTCTCCGGTCTCTGCAGGACAGTGTCCTCTCCGGTCTCTGGAGGTCAGTGTCCTCTCCGGTCTCTGCAGGTCAGTGTCCTCTCCGGTCTCTGGAGGTCAGTGTCCTCTCCGGTCTCTGGAGGTCAGTGTCCTCTCCGGTCTCTGCAGGTCAGTGTCCTCTCCGGTCTCTGGAGGTCAGTGTCCTCTCCGGTCTCTGGTCAGTGTCCTCTCCGGTCTCTGCAGGTCAGTGTCCTCTCCGGTCTCTGGAGGTCAGTGTCCTCTCCGGTCTCTGCAGGACAGTGTCCTCTCCGGTCTCTGCAGGTCAGTGTCCTCTCCGGTCTCTGCAGGACAGTGTCCTCTCCGATCTCTGGAGGTCAGTGTCCTCTCCGGTCTCTGCAGGTCAGTGTCCTCTCCGGTCTCTGGAGGTCAGTGTCCTCTCCGGTCTCTGGAGGTCAGTGTCTTCTCCGGTCTCTGAGGTCAGTGTCCTCTCCGGTCTCTGCAGGACAGTGTCCTCTCCGGTCTCTGGAGGTCAGTGTCCTCTCCGGTCTCTGGAGGTCAGTGTCCTCTCCGGTCTCTGGAGGTCAGTGTCCTCTCCGGTCTCTGAGGTCAGTGTCCTCTCCGGTCTCTGGTCAGTGTCCTCTCCGGTCTCTGCAGGTCAGTGTCCTCTCCGGTCTCTGGAGGTCAGTGTCCTCTCCGGTCTCTGCAGGTCAGTGTCCTCTCCGGTCTCTCTCCGGTCTCTGCAGGTCAGTGTCCTCTCCGGTCTCTGGAGATCAGTGTCCTCTCCGGTCTCTGGAGGTCAGTGTCCTCTCCGGTCTCTGCAGGTCAGTGTCCTCTCCGGTCTCTGGAGGTCAGTGTCCTCTTCGGTCTCTGGAGGTCAGTGTCCTCTCCGGTCTCTGCAGGTCAGTGTCCTCTCCGGTCTCTGGAGGTCAGTGTCCTCTCCGGTCTCTGCAGGACAGTGTCCTCTCCGGTCTCTGGAGGTCAGTGTCCTCTCCGGTCTCTGCAGGTCAGTGTCCTCTCCGGTCTCTGCAGGTCAGTGTCCTCTCCGGTCTCTGCAGGACAGTGTCCTCTCCGATCTCTGGAGGTCAGTGTCCTCTCCGGTCTCTGCAGGTCAGTGTCCTCTCCGGTCTCTGGAGGTCAGTGTCCTCTCCGGTCTCTGGTCAGTGTCCTCTCCGGTCTCTGCAGGTCAGTGTCCTCTCCGGTCTCTGGAGGTCAGTGTCCTCTCCGGTCTCTGCAGGTCAGTGTCCTCTCCGGTCTCTGCAGGACAGTGTCCTCTCCGGTCTCTGGAGGTCAGTGTCCTCTCCGGTCTCTGCAGGTCAGTGTCCTCTCCGGTCTCTGCAGGTCAGTGTCCTCTCCGGTCTCTGCAGGTCAGTGTCCTCTCCGGTCTCTGCAGGTCAGTGTCCTCTCCGGTCTCTGAGGTCAGTGTCCTCTCCGGTCTCTGAGGTCAGTGTCCTCTCCGGTCTCTGGAGGTCAGTGTCCTCTCCGGTCTCTGCAGGTCAGTGTCCTCTCCGGTCTCTGCAGGACAGTGTCCTCTCCGGTCTCTGCAGGTCAGTGTCCTCTCCGGTCTCTGCAGGTCAGTGTCCTCTCCGGTCTCTGCAGGACAGTGTCCTCTCCGGTCTCTGCAGGTCAGTGTCGTCCAGTCTCAGTCAGATTCATGTCATATTCATACATTCTAAGGTTGTTGTGTCCATGGCAGGAGTTTTGAGGCCCAAGTTCATGGATCTAAAATTGAGAAGGATGAGGCCTCGTGAGAACACGTGACAGTGGTTCACCTCCTGGTGGCGCTGTTTCTACAACAGTTGCATTTCCCTGTGAAGAATGAGACCTTTGACCTTTGACCTGGAGTTATG
The DNA here is from genome assembly GCF_026437365.1 of Eucyclogobius newberryi. NCBI lineage: Eukaryota > Metazoa > Chordata > Actinopteri > Gobiiformes > Gobiidae > Eucyclogobius > Eucyclogobius newberryi. Next base: position 19,368 of record NW_027316359.1, on the reverse strand, counting down.
AAGAAACATGACACATTTTTACAACAAAACTCTCTCCAAATACGATGTCTATCATTTTTCCTCTCAAGACTGATTTGGAAGCGTCACAAAGGATAGAAAGTGATATCGCCCCCTGGTGGAAGCATGGATCCAGGGGCCACAGCTCCGGGCCCCTGACTGTTCATGAAGCGCCGTGCTGCGGTTGAAGGCGTGGCCCGTGTGTTTGCTCATGTAAACGTCACGACTGTGACATTGTGTTCTTCGCCTCAGCTTCAGCTCTCAGCCCCGCCTCAGCGACACACCCACCATCAGCCCCGCCTCAGCGACACGCCCACCATCTGCCCCGCCCACCATCAGCCCCGCCTCAGCGACACGCCCACCATCAGCCCCGCCTCAGCGACACGCCCACCATCTGCCCCGCCCACCATCTGCCCCGCCTCAGCGACACGCCCACCATCAGCCCCGCCTCAGCGACACGCCCACCATCAGCCCCGCCTCAGCGACACGCCCACCATCTGCCCCGCCCACCATCTGCCCCGCGTCAGCGACACGCCCACCATCAGCCCCGCCTCAGCGACACGCCCACCATCTGCCCCGCCTCAGCGACACGCCCACCATCAGCCCCGCCTCAGCGACACGCCCACCATCTGCCCCGCCCACCATCTGCCCCGCCCACCATCTGCCCCGCTTCAGCGACACGCCCACCATCAGCCCCGCCTCAGCGACACGCCCACCATCTGCCCCGCCCACCATCTGCCCCGCCTCAGCGACACGCCCACCATCAGCCCCGCCTCAGCGACACGCCCACCATCTGCCCCGCCCACCATCTGCCCCGCTTCAGCGACACGCCCACCATCAGCCCCGCCTCAGCGACACGCCCACCATCTGCCCCGCCCACCATCTGCCCCGCCTCAGCGACACGCCCACCATCTGCCCCGCTTCAGCGACACGCCCACCATCAGCCCCGCCTCAGCGACACGCCCACCATCAGCCCCGCCTCAGCGACAAGCCCACCATCTGGCCCGCCCACCATCAGCCCCGCCTCAGCGACACGCCCACCATCTGCCCCGCCCACCATCTGCCCCGCCTCAGCGACACGCCCACCATCTGCCCCGCCTCAGCGACACGCCCACCATCTGCCCCGCCCACCATCAGCCCCGCCTCAGCGACACGCCCACCATCTGCCCCGCTTCAGCGACACGCCCACCATCTGCCCCGCCAACCATCTGCCCCGCCTTCAGCTCTCAGCCCTGATCTCAGCTCTCGAAGATCAGAGTTGGGAAAGTTCACTTTCTACATGAACTAGTTCAGTTCTTTTTTCAATATTATGCAATATTTTTTCTAAATTGTTTCCACAGCAGCAATTATGTTATTAGTTTAAAGCTGAAAATGTGTGTCAGATTCATCTTCATCCAATTTTGAATCTTTACCAGGATCCTCACGACCGCATCATGAAACTCACGTAACTGCTTGTAGGACGACTCCCCGTAACTGCTCGTAGGGCGACTCCCCGTAACTGCTCGTAGGGCGACTCCTCGTAACTGGCCGTAGGGCGACTCCCCGTAACTGGCCGTAGGGCGACTCCTCGTAACTGGCCGTAGGGCGACTCCTCTCGTAACTGGCCGTAGGGCGACTCCTCTTAACTGGCCGTAGGGCGACTCCCCGTAACTGGCCGTAGGGCGACTCCCCATGACTGGCCGTAGGGCGACTCCCCGTAACTGGCCGTAGGGCGACTCCTCGTAACTGGCCGTAGGGCGACTCCTCTCGTAACTGGCCGTAGGGCGACTCCTCTTAACTGGCCGTAGGGCGACTCCCCGTAACTGGCCGTAGGGCGACTCCCCGTGACTGGCCGTAGGGCGACTCCTCGTAACTGGCCGTAGGGCGACTCCTCTCGTAACTGGCCGTAGGGCGACTCCTCTCGTAACTGGCCGTAGGGCGACTCCTCTTAACTGGCCGTAGGGCGACTCCTCGTAACTGGTCGTAGGGCGACTCCTCGTAACTGGTCGTAGGGCGACTCCTCGTAACTGGTCGTAGGGCGACTCCTTGTAACTGCTCGTAGGGCGACTCCTTGTAACTGCTCGTAGGGCGACTCCTCGTAACTGGTGGTAGGGCGACTCCTCGTAACTGGTGGTAGGGCAACTCCTTGTAACTGGTCGTAGGGCGACTCCTTGTAACTGGTGGTAGGGCGACTCCTTGTAACTGGTGATAGGGCGACTCCTCGTAACTGGTCGTAGGGCGACTCCTTGTAACTGGTGGTAGGATGACTCCTCGTAACTGCTCGTAGGGCGACTCCTTGTAACTGGCCGTAGGGCGACTCCTTGTAACTGGTGGTAGGGCAACTCCTCGTAACTGGTCGTAGGGCGACTCCTTGTAACTGGTGGTAGGGCAACTCCTTGTAACTGTTGGTAGGGCAACTCCTTGTAACTGTTGGTAGGGCAACTCCTTGTAACTGGTGGTAGGGCAACTCCTTGTAACTGTTGGTAGGGCAACTCCTTGTAACTGTTGGTAGGGCAACTCCTCGTAACTGGTCGTAGGGCGACTCCTTGTAACTGGTGGTAGGGCAACTCCTTGTAACTGTTGGTAGGGCAACTCCTTGTAACTGTTGGTAGGGCAACTCCTTGTAACTGTTGGTAGGGCAACTCCTTGTAACTGTTGGTAGGGCAACTCCTTGTAACTGTTGGTAGGGCAACTCCTTGTAACTGGTGGTAGGGCTCTTCTCTTATCTTAGCTTAGCTTGTGAGAAAGTGTTTTCCACCGAGGCCACGGTCCACAGCTTTGATCGTTGAGCTCCTGGAGCATCACTTTCTTCCCGTGTTTACTCAGGTCCTCCGCCTCGTTTCTTGGGGGTGGGGTCAACCGAGGGTCAACCTAGGGTCAGGTTGTCGTGAAACTGAGATTTTAAAGTCACATGTCGTTAGAGAGGCCACACCCACGTCACACCCAGAAGTCGCCTGTGCATCACATTTCTTAAAAGAAACAAACTTCAGGTCTTTGCTGGGAAAACAATGTGCAATATTTTATATTCAAACTGATGGGAGGGCATCTGACACAGAGGAGGAGGCCCTGCCCTCTGACCTCTGACCTCAGACCTCTAACCTCAGCCTGGAACAATGAAGGGAAGAGAACACTTCCTTCCTCTGACTCTGATCCAAACACAGCTCCTGGTTTAGACCTGGTTTAGACCTGGTTTAGTCTGTGATGTGTCTCATTTAGACCACAATATTTGAGTGAATTGAACTAAAAACCTTAGATTTGCAAGGTCTATACCAGGTCTATACCAGGACTAAACCAGGTCTAAACCAGGTCTAAACCAGGTCTAAACCAGGTCTAAACCAGGTCTAAACCAGGACTAAACCAGGTCTATACCAGGTCTAAACCAGGACTAAACCAGGACTAAACCAGGTCTAAACCAGGTCTAAACCAGGTCTATACCAGGTCTATACCAGGTCTAAACCAGGACTAAACCAGGTCTAAACCAGAACTAAACCAGGTCTAAACCAGGACTAAACCAGGACTAAACCAGGTCTAAACCAGGACTAAACCAGGTCCAAACCAGGACTAAACCAGGACTAAACCAGGACTAAACCAGGTCTAAACCAGGACTAAACCAGGTCTAAACCAGGACTAAACCAGGACTAAACCAGGTCTAAACCAGGTCTAAACCAGGACTAAACCAGGTCCAAACCAGGACTAAACCAGGACTAAACCAGGACTAAACCAGGACTAAACCAGGACTAAACCAGGTCCAAACCAGGACTAAACCAGGTCTAAACCAGGTCTAAACCAGGACTAAACCAGGTCTAAACCAGGTCTAAACCAGGTCTAAACCAGGTCTAAACCAGGACTAAACCAGGTCTATACCAGGTCTAAACCAGGACTAAACCAGGACTAAACCAGGTCTAAACCAGGTCTAAACCAGGTCTATACCAGGTCTATACCAGGTCTAAACCAGGACTAAACCAGGTCTAAACCAGAACTAAACCAGGTCTAAACCAGGACTAAACCAGGACTAAACCAGGTCTAAACCAGGACTAAACCAGGTCCAAACCAGGACTAAACCAGGACTAAACCAGGACTAAACCAGGACTAAACCAGGTCTAAACCAGGACTAAACCAGGTCTAAACCAGGACTAAACCAGGACTAAACCAGGTCTAAACCAGGTCTAAACCAGGACTAAACCAGGTCCAAACCAGGACTAAACCAGGACTAAACCAGGACTAAACCAGGACTAAACCAGGACTAAACCAGGTCCAAACCAGGACTAAACCAGGTCTAAACCAGGTCTAAACCAGGACTAAACCAGGTCTAAACCAGGTCTAAACCAGGACTAAACCAGGACTAAACCAGGACTAAACCAGTTCTAAACCAGGACTAAACCAGGTCTAAACCAGGACTAAACCAGGTCTAAACCAGGACTAAACCAGGACTAAACCAGGTCTAAACCAGGTCTAAACCAGGTCTAAACCAGGTCTAAACCAGGACTAAACCAGGACTAAACCAGGTCTAAACCAGGTCTAAACCAGGACTAAATCAGGTCTAAACCAGGTCTAAACCAGGACTAAACCAGGTCTAAACCAGGTCTAAACCAGGACTAAACCAGGTCTACACCAGGTCTAAACCAGGTCTAAACCAGGTCTAAACCAGGACTAAACCAGGTCTACACCAGGTCTAAACCAGGTCTAAACCAGGACTAAACCAGGTCTAAACCAGGTCTAAACCAGGTCTAAACCAGGACTAAACCAGGTCTACACCAGGTCTAAACCAGGTCTAAACCAGGTCTAAACAAGGACTAAACCAGGTCTAAACCAGGTCTAAACCAGGACTAAACCAGGTCTAAACCAGGTCTAAACCAGGACTAAACCAGTTCTAAACCAGGACTAAACCAGGTCTAAACCAGGACTAAACCAGGTCTAAACCAGGACTAAACCAGGTCTAAACCAGGTCTAAACCAGGACTAAACCAGGTCTAAACCAGGACTAAACCAGGTCTAAACCAGGACTAAACCAGGACTAAACCAGGTCTAAACCAGGTCTAAACCAGGTCTAAACCAGGACTAAATCAGGTCTAAACCAGGTCTAAACCAGGACTAAACCAGGTCTAAACCAGGTCTAAACCAGGACTAAACCAGGTCTACACCAGGTCTAAACCAGGTCTAAACCAGGACTAAACCAGGTCTAAACCAGGTCTAAACCAGGTCTAAACCAGGACTAAACCAGGTCTAAACCAGGTCTAAACCAGGACTAAACCAGGTCTACACCAGGTCTAAACCAGGTCTAAACCAGGACTAAACCAGGTCTAAACCAGGACTAAACCAGGTCTAAACCAGGACTAAACCAGGACTAAACCAGGTCTAAACCAGGTCTAAACCAGGTCTAAACCAGGACTAAATCAGGTCTAAACCAGGTCTAAACCAGGACTAAACCAGGTCTAAACCAGGTCTAAACCAGGACTAAACCAGGTCTACACCAGGTCTAAACCAGGTCTAAACCAGGACTAAACCAGGTCTAAACCAGGTCTAAACCAGGTCTAAACCAGGACTAAACCAGGTCTAAACCAGGTCTAAACCAGGACTAAACCAGGACTAAACCAGGTCTAAACCAGGTCTAAACCAGGTGCTCCCGGTGCTCCACACTGAGGCCCTTCTCCGGGCTCTTCCGCCGGTGTCCGCCTCTTTCTCATCTCCAGCTTCAGAAGTGGATTTCCGCCTCACGCGCCTCTTTTCTCATGTGTCGCTGTCACCGCGGGAACGGAAGAGACGGAAAAACGGTCCGATTCCCGCGTGACGGCGGCTGCACGCGCGGGTTTGTGAGGAACAGAGCCGTACTCACCGTTATGTGGGAGGAAGGCGGGGACCGGCCTCACATCGCACCGCGGCTCCGCTTCTGCCCGAAAACAGTGCGCGCTGCTCGGCTCCGGCAGCGGCTCAGGCCCGGGCAGGAGCGGGTCTGCGGGGCTTTACCGGGGCTTTACCGGGGCTTTACCGGGGCTTCACCGGGGCTTTACCGGGGCTCTTCACGCGTTACGAGCGCGTTAGGAGCGCGTTAGGAGCGGGCAGAGGCGGAAAAAGAGACTGGACGGAATGACGGACGCGGACGCAGCGGAACGGTGCAGAAACGCGGCTGTTACGCGTCTCCTTTGCGCGCCGCTTTAAAGGGACCGCGCCGGAGACACGCGACAGACCAGTTATAATCCTGGTTTAGTCCTGGTTTAGACCTGGTTTAGTCCTGGTTTAGTCCTGGTTTAGACCTGGTTTAGTCCTGGTTTAGTCCTGGTTTAGTCCTGGTTTAGACCTGGTTTAGACCTGGTTTAGTCCTGGTTTAGTCCTGGTTTAGACCAGGTTTAGTCCTGGTTTAGTCCTGGTTTAGTCCTGGTTTAGACCTGGTTTAGTCCTGGTTTAGTCCTGGTTTAGAACTGGTTTAGTCCTGGTTTAGTCCTGGTTTAGTCCTGGTTTAGACCAGGTTTAGTCCTGGTTTAGTCCTGGTTTAGACCTGGTTTAGTCCTGGTTTAGAACTGGTTTAGACCTGGTTTAGTCCTGGTTTAGAACTGGTTTAGACCTGGTTTAGTCCTGGTTTAGAACTGGTTTAGTCCTGGTTTAGACCTGGTTTAGTCCTGGTTTAGAACTGGTTTAGACCTGGTTTAGTCCTGGTTTAGACTTGGTTTAGAACTGGTTTAGACCTGGTTTAGTCCTGGTTTAGAACTGGTTTAGTCCTGGTTTAGTCCTGGTTTAGACCTGGTTTAGTCCTGGTTTAGAACTGGTTTAGACCTGGTTTAGACCTGGTTTAGACCTGGTTTAGTCCTGGTTTAGTCCTGGTTTAGACCTGGTTTAGTCCTGGTTTAGAACTGGTTTAGACCTGGTTTAGAACTGGTTTAGTCCTGGTTTAGAACTGGTTTAGACCTGGTTTAGACCAGGTTTAGAACTGGTTTAGACCTGGTTTAGAACTGGTTTAGTCCTGGTTTAGAACTGGTTTAGACCTGGTTTAGTCCTGGTTTAGACCTGGTTTAGAACTGGTTTAGTCCTGGTTTAGACCAGGTTTAGTCCTGGTTTAGTCCTGGTTTAGACCTGGTTTAGAACTGGTTTAGTCCTGGTTTAGACCTGGTTTAGAACTGGTTTAGACCTGGTTTAGTCCTGGTTTAGACCTGGTTTAGTCCTGGTTTAGAACTGGTTTAGTCCTGGTTTAGACCTGGTTTAGTCCTGGTTTAGAACTGGTTTAGACCTGGTTTAGACCTGGTTTAGTCCTGGTTTAGAACTGGTTTAGTCCTGGTTTAGTCCTGGTTTAGACCTGGTTTAGTCCTGGTTTAGAACTGGTTTAGACCTGGTTTAGTCCTGGTTTAGACCTGGTTTAGACCTGGTTTAGTCCTGGTTTAGTCCTGGTTTAGACCTGGTTTAGTCCTGGTTTAGAACTGGTTTAGACCTGGTTTAGAACTGGTTTAGTCCTGGTTTAGAACTGGTTTAGACCTGGTTTAGACCAGGTTTAGTCCTGGTTTAGTCCTGGTTTAGACCTGGTTTAGAACTGGTTTAGACCTGGTTTAGAACTGGTTTAGTCCTGGTTTAGAACTGGTTTAGACCTGGTTTAGTCCTGGTTTAGACCTGGTTTAGAACTGGTTTAGTCCTGGTTTAGACCAGGTTTAGTCCTGGTTTAGTCCTGGTTTAGACCTGGTTTAGAACTGGTTTAGTCCTGGTTTAGACCTGGTTTAGAACTGGTTTAGACCTGGTTTAGTCCTGGTTTAGACCTGGTTTAGTCCTGGTTTAGAACTGGTTTAGTCCTGGTTTAGACCTGGTTTAGTCCTGGTTTAGAACTGGTTTAGACCTGGTTTAGTCCTGGTTTATACTTGGTTTAGAACTGGTTTAGACCTGGTTTAGTCCTGGTTTAGAACTGGTTTAGTCCTGGTTTAGTCCTGGTTTAGACCTGGTTTAGTCCTGGTTTAGACATGGTTTAGTCCTGGTTTAGTCCTGGTTTAGTCCTGGTTTAGACCTGGTTTAGTCCTGGTTTAGTCCTGGTTTAGACCTGGTTTAGAACTGGTTTAGTCCTGGTTTAAACCTGGTTTAGTCCTGGTTTGGACCTGGTTTAGACCTGGTTTAGTCCTGGTTTAGACCTGGTTTAGACCTGGTTAAGAACTGGTTTAGTCCTGGTTTAGACCAGGTTTAGTCCTGGTTTAGTCCTGGTTTAGAACTGGTTTAGACCTGGTTTAGACCAGGTTTAGTCCTGGTTTAGTCATGGTTTAGACATGGTTTAGTCCTGGTTTAGTCCTGGTTTAGAACTGGTTTAGACCTGGTTTAGACCTGGTTTAGTCCTGGTTTAGAACTGGTTTAGTCCTGGTTTAGAACTGGTTTGACCTGGTTTAGTCCTGGTTTGGATCTGGTTTAGTCCTGGTTTAGTCCTGGTTTAGACCTGGTTTAGTCCTGGTTTGGACCTGGTTTAGTCCTGGTTTAGACATGGTTTAGTCCTGGTTTAAACCTGGTTTAGTCCTGGTTTAGACCTGGTTTAGTCCTGGTTTATTCCTGGTTTAGACCTGGTTTAGAACTGGTTTAGTCCTGGTTTAGTCCTGGTTTAGACCTGGTTTAGTCCTGGTTTAGACCTGGTTTAGACCTGGTTTAGTCCTGGTTTAGTCCTGGTTTAGACCTGGTTTAGTCCTGGTTTAGAACTGGTTTAGACCTGGTTTAGTCCTGGTTTGGACCTGGTTTAGTCCTGGTTTAGTCCTGGTTTAGAACTGGTTTAGTCCTGGTTTAGATCTGGTTTAGTCCTGGTTTAGAACTGGTTTAGACCTGGTTTAGTCCTGGTTTGGACCTGGTTTAGTCCTAGTTTGGTCTTGGTTTAGTCCTGGTTTAGAACTGGTTTAGTCCTGGTTTAGAACTGGTTTGACCTGGTTTAGTCCTGGTTTAGACCTGGTTTAGACCTGGTTTAGTCCTGGTTTAGAACTGGTTTAGTCCTGGTTTAGTCCTGGTTTAGACCTGGTTTAGTCCTGGTTTAGAACTGGTTTAGACCTGGTTTAGTCCTGGTTTAGACCTGGTTTAGACCTGGTTTAGTCCTGGTTTAGTCCTGGTTTAGACCTGGTTTAGTCCTGGTTTAGAACTGGTTTAGACCTGGTTTAGAACTGGTTTAGTCCTGGTTTAGAACTGGTTTAGACCTGGTTTAGACCAGGTTTAGTCCTGGTTTAGTCCTGGTTTAGACCTGGTTTAGAACTGGTTTAGACCTGGTTTAGAACTGGTTTAGTCCTGGTTTAGAACTGGTTTAGACCTGGTTTAGTCCTGGTTTAGACCTGGTTTAGACCAGGTTTAGTCCTGGTTTAGTCCTGGTTTAGACCTGGTTTAGAACTGGTTTAGTCCTGGTTTAGACCTGGTTTAGAACTGGTTTAGACCTGGTTTAGTCCTGGTTTAGACCTGGTTTAGTCCTGGTTTAGAACTGGTTTAGTCCTGGTTTAGACCTGGTTTAGTCCTGGTTTAGAACTGGTTTAGACCTGGTTTAGTCCTGGTTTAGACTTGGTTTAGAACTGGTTTAGACCTGGTTTAGTCCTGGTTTAGAACTGGTTTAGTCCTGGTTTAGTCCTGGTTTAGACCTGGTTTAGTCCTGGTTTAGACATGGTTTAGTCCTGGTTTAGTCCTGGTTTAGTCCTGGTTTAGACCTGGTTTAGTCCTGGTTTAGTCCTGGTTTAGACCTGGTTTAGAACTGGTTTAGTCCTGGTTTAAACCTGGTTTAGACCTGGTTAAGAACTGGTTTAGTCCTGGTTTAGACCAGGTTTAGTCCTGGTTTAGTCCTGGTTTAGAACTGGTTTAGACCTGGTTTAGACCAGGTTTAGTCCTGGTTTAGTCATGGTTTAGACATGGTTTAGTCCTGGTTTAGGCCTGGTTTAGAACTCTTTTAGACCTGGTTTAGACCTGGTTTAGTCCTGGTTTAGAACTGGTTTAGTCCTGGTTTAGAACTGGTTTGACCTGGTTTAGTCCTGGTTTGGATCTGGTTTAGTCCTGGTTTAGTCCTGGTTTAGACCTGGTTTAGTCCTGGTTTGGACCTGGTTTAGTCCTGGTTTAGACATGGTTTAGTCCTGGTTTAAACCTGGTTTAGTCCTGGTTTAGACCTGGTTTAGTCCTGGTTTATTCCTGGTTTAGACCTGGTTTAGAACTGGTTTAGTCCTGGTTTAGTCCTGGTTTAGACCTGGTTTAGTCCTGGTTTAGACCTGGTTTAGACCTGGTTTAGTCCTGGTTTAGTCCTGGTTTAGACCTGGTTTAGTCCTGGTTTAGAACTGGTTTAGACCTGGTTTAGTCCTGGTTTGGACCTGGTTTAGTCCTGGTTTAGTCCTGGTTTAGAACTGGTTTAGTCCTGGTTTAGATCTGGTTTAGTCCTGGTTTAGAACTGGTTTAGACCTGGTTTAGTCCTGGTTTGGACCTGGTTTAGTCCTAGTTTGGTCTTGGTTTAGTCCTGGTTTAGAACTGGTTTAGTCCTGGTTTAGAACTGGTTTGACCTGGTTTAGTCCTGGTTTGGACCTGGTTTAGTCCTGGTTTAGTCCTGGTTTAGACCTGGTTTAGAACTGGTTTAGTCCTGGTTTAGAACTGGTTTAGACCTGGTTTAGAACTGGTTTAGTCCTGGTTTAGTCCTGGTTTAGAACTGGTTTAGAACTGGTTTAGTCCTGGTTTAGAACTGGTTTAGACCTGGTTTAGTCCTGGTTTAGACCTGGTTTAGACCTGGTTTAGTCCTGGTTTAGACCTGGTTTAGACCTGGTTAAGAACTAGTTTAGTCCTGGTTTAGACCAGGTTTAGGACTGGTTTTGACCTGGTTTAGTCCTGGGTTAGTCCTGGTTTAGTCCTGGTTTGTACCAGGTTTAGACCTGGTTTAGTCCTGGTTTAGACCTGGTTTAGTCGTGGTTTAGTCCTGGTTTAGACCTGGTTTAGTCCTGGTTTAGAACTGGTTTAGTTCTGGTCTAGACCTGGTTTAGTCCTGGTTTAGTCCTGGTTTAGACCTGGTTTAGTCCTGGTTTAGACCTGGTTTAGAGCTGGTTTAGTCCTGGTTTAGTCCTGGTTTAGACCTGGTTTAGTCCTGGTTTAGACCTGGTTTAGTTCTGGTCTAGACCTGGTTTAGAACTGGTTTAGTCCTGGTTTAGACCTGGTTTAGTCCTGGTTTAGTCCTGGTTTAGACCTGGTTTAGTCCTGGTTTAGACCTGGTTTAGTTCTGGTCTAGACCTGGTTTAGAACTGGTTTAGTCCTGGTTTAGAACTGGTTTGGACCTGGTTTAGTCCTGGTTTAGCCCTGGTTTAGTCCTGGTTTAGTCCTGGTTTAGACCTGGTTTAGTCCTGGTTTGGAACTGGTTTAGACCTGGTTTAGTCCTGGTTTAGACCTGGTTTAGACCTGGTTCAGAACTGGTTTAGTCCTGGTTTAGTCCTGGTTTAGACCAGGTTTAGTCCTAGTTTAGTCCTGGTTTAGAACTGGTTTAGACCTGGTTTAGACCAGGTTTAGTCCTGGTTTAGTCATGGTTTAGACATGGTTTAGTCCTGGTTTAGTCCTGGTTTAGAACTGGTTTAGACCTGGTTTAGACCTGGTTTAGTCCTGGTTTAGAACTGGTTTAGTCCTGGTTTAGAACTGGTTTGACCTGGTTTAGTCCTGGTTTGGATCTGGTTTAGTCCTGGTTTAGTCCTGGTTTAGACCTGGTTTAGTCCTGGTTTGGACCTGGTTTAGTCCTGGTTTAGACCTGGTTTAGTCCTGGTTTATTCCTGGTTTAGACCTGGTTTAGAACTGGTTTAGTCCTGGTTTAGTCCTGGTTTAGACCTGGTTTAGTCCTGGTTTAGTCCTGGTTTAGAACTGGTTTAGACCTGGTTTAGACCTGGTTTAGTCCTGGTTTAGTCCTGGTTTAGACCTGGTTTAGTCCTGGTTTAGAACTGGTTTAGACCTGGTTTAGTCCTGGTTTAGAACTGGTTTAGTCCTGGTTTAGACCTGGTTTAGAACTGGTTTAGAACTGGTTTAGTCCTGGTGTGGTCCAAGTTTAGAACTGGTTTAGTCCTGGTTTAGACTTGGTTTAGAAGTGGTTTAGTCCTGGTTTAGACCTGGTTTAGTCCTGGTTTAGAACTGGTTTAGACCTGGTTTAGTCCTGGTTTTGACCTGGTTTAGTCCTGGTTTAGTCCTGGTTTAGAACTGGTTTAGTCCTGGTTTAGATCTGGTTTAGTCCTGGTTTAGAACTGGTTTAGACCTGGTTTAGTCCTGGTTTGGACCTGGTTTAGTCCTAATTTGGTCTTGGTTTAGTCCTGGTTTAGTCCTGGTTTAGAACTGGTTTAGTCCTGGTTTAGTCCTGGTTTAGACCTGGTTTAGAACTGGTTTAGTCCTGGTTTAGAACTGGTTTAGAACTGGTTTAGTCCTGGTTTAGAACTGGTTTAGACCTGGTTTAGTCCTGGTTTAGACCTGGTTTAGACCTGGTTTAGTCCTGGTTTAGACCTGGTTTAGACCTGGTTAAGAACTAGTTTAGTCCTGGTTTAGACCAGGTTTAGTCCTGGTTTAGTCCTGGTTTAGTCCTGGTTTAGGACTGGTTTAGACCTGGTTTAGTCCTGGGTTAGTCCTGGTTTAGTCCTGGTTTGTACCAGGTTTAGACCTGGTTTAGTCCTGGTTTAGACCTGGTTTAGTCGTGGTTTAGTCCTGGTTTAGACCTGGTTTAGTCCTGGTTTAGACCTGGTTTAGTTCTGGTCTAGACCTGGTTTAGTCCTGGTTTAGTCCTGGTTTAGAACTGGTTTAGACCTGGTTTAGTCCTGGTTTAGACCTGGTTTAGTCCTGGTTTAGAACTGGTTTAGACCTGGTTTAGTCCTGGTTTAGACCTGGTTTAGACCTGGTTTAGTCCTGGTTTAGAACTGGTTTAGACCTGGTTTAGTCCTGGTTTAGACCTGGTTTAGTCCTGGTTTAGAACTGGTTTAGACCTGGTTTAGTCCTGGTTTAGACCTGGTTTAGACCTGGTTTAGTCCTGGTTTAGTCCTGGTTTAGACCTGGTTTAGTCCTGGTTTAGAACTGGTTTAGACCTGGTTTAGAACTGGTTTAGTCCTGGTTTAGAACTGGTTTAGACCTGGTTTAGACCAGGTTTAGTCCTGGTTTAGTCCTGGTTTAGACCTGGTTTAGTCCTGGTTTAGAACTGGTTTAGACCTGGTTTAGAACTGGTTTAGTCCTGGTTTAGAACTGGTTTAGACCTGGTTTAGTCCTGGTTTAGACCTGGTTTACAACTGGTTTAGTCCTGGTCTAGACCAGGTTTAGTCCTGGTTTAGTCCTGGTTTAGACCTGGTTTAGAACTGGTTTAGTCCTGGTTTAGACCTGGTTTAGAACTGGTTTAGACCTGGTTTAGTCCTGGTTTAGACCTGGTTTAGTCCTGGTTTAGAACTGGTTTAGACCTGGTTTAGTCCTGGTTTGGACCTGGTTTAGTCCTGGTTTAGTCCTGGTTTAGAACTGGTTTAGTCCTGGTTTAGATCTGGTTTAGTCCTGGTTTAGAACTGGTTTAGACCTGGTTTAGTCCTGGTTTGGACCTGGTTTAGTCCTAGTTTGGTCTTGGTTTAGTCCTGGTTTAGTCCTGGTTTAGAACTGGTTTAGTCCTGGTTTAGAACTGGTTTGACCTGGTTTAGTCCTGGTTTGGACCTGGTTTAGTCCTGGTTTAGTCCTGGTTTAGACCTGGTTTAGAACTGGTTTAGACCTGGTTTAGAACTGGTTTAGTCCTGGTTTAGTCCTGGTTTAGAACTGGTTTAGAACTGGTTTAGTCCTGGTTTAGAACTGGTTTAGACCTGGTTTAGTCCTGGTTTAGACCTGGTTTAGACCTGGTTTAGTCCTGGTTTAGACCTGGTTTAGACCTGGTTAAGAACTAGTTTAGTCCTGGTTTAGACCAGGTTTAGTCCTGGTTTAGTCCTGGTTTAGTCCTGGTTTAGGACTGGTTTAGACCTGGTTTAGTCCTGGGTTAGTCCTGGTTTAGTCCTGGTTTGTACCAGGTTTAGACCTGGTTTAGTCCTGGTTTAGACCTGGTTTAGTCGTGGTTTAGTCCTGGTTTAGACCTGGTTTAGTCCTGGTTTAGACCTGGTTTAGTTCTGGTCTAGACCTGGTTTAGTCCTGGTTTAGTCCTGGTTTAGAACTGGTTTAGACCTGGTTTAGTCCTGGTTTAGACCTGGTTTAGTCCTGGTTTAGAACTGGTTTAGACCTGGTTTAGTCCTGGTTTAGACCTGGTTTAGACCTGGTTTAGTCCTGGTTTAGTCCTGGTTTAGACCTGGTTTAGTCCTGGTTTAGAACTGGTTTAGACCTGGTTTAGAACTGGTTTAGTCCTGGTTTAGAACTGGTTTAGACCTGGTTTAGACCAGGTTTAGTCCTGGTTTAGTCCTGGTTTAGACCTGGTTTAGTCCTGGTTTAGAACTGGTTTAGACCTGGTTTAGACCTGGTTTAGTCCTGGTTTAGACCTGGTTTAGAACTGGTTTAGTCCTGGTTTAGACCTGGTTTAGAACTGGTTTAGTCCTGGTTTAGACCTGGTTTAGAACTGGTTTAGACCTGGTTTAGTCCTGGTTTAGACCTGGTTTAGTCCTGGTTTAGAACTGGTTTAGTCCTGGTTTAGACCTGGTTTAGTCCTGGTTTAGAACTGGTTTAGACCTGGTTTAGTCCTGGTTTAGACCTGGTTTAGAACTGGTTTAGACCTGGTTTAGTCCTGGTTTAGAACTGGTTTAGTCCTGGTTTAGTCCTGGTTTAGACCTGGTTTAGTCCTGGTTTAGACATGGTTTAGTCCTGGTTTAGTCCTGGTTTAGTCCTGGTTTAGACCTGGTTTAGTCCTGGTTTAGTCCTGGTTTAGACCTGGTTTAGAACTGGTTTAGTCCTGGTTTAGTCCTGGTTTAAACCTGGTTTAGTCCTGGTTTGGACCTGGTTTAGACCTGGTTTAGTCCTGGTTTAGACCTGGTTTAGACCTGGTTCAGAACTGGTTTAGTCCTGGTTTAGACCAGGTTTAGTCCTGGTTTAGTCCTGGTTTAGAACTGGTTTAGACCTGGTTTAGACCAGGTTTAGTCCTGGTTTAGTCATGGTTTAGACATGGTTTAGTCCTGGTTTAGTCCTGGTTTAGAACTGGTTTAGACCTGGTTTAGACCTGGTTTAGTCCTGGTTTAGAACTGGTTTAGTCCTGGTTTAGAACTGGTTTGACCTGGTTTAGTCCTGGTTTGGATCTGGTTTAGTCCTGGTTTAGACCTGGTTTAGTCCTGGTTTGGACCTGGTTTAGTCCTGGTTTAGACATGGTTTAGTCCTGGTTTAAACCTGGTTTAGTCCTGGTTTAGACCTGGTTTAGTCCTGGTTTATTCCTGGTTTAGACCTGGTTTAGAACTGGTTTAGTCCTGGTTTAGTCCTGGTTTAGACTTGGTTTAGTCCTGGTTTAGACCTGGTTTAGACCTGGTTTAGTCCTGGTTTAGTCCTGGTTTAGACCTGGTTTAGTCCTGGTTTAGAACTGGTTTAGACCTGGTTTAGTCCTGGTTTAGAACTGGTTTAGTCCTGGTTTAGACCTGGTTTAGAACTGTTTTAGAACTGGTTTAGTCCTGGTGTGGTCCAAGTTTAGAACTGGTTTAGTCCTGGTTTAGACTTGGTTTAGAAGTGGTTTAGTCCTGGTTTAGACCTGGTTTAGTCATGGTTTAGACATGGTTTAGTCCTGGTTTAGTCCTGGTTTAGAACTGGTTTAGACCTGGTTTAGACCTGGTTTAGTCCTGGTTTAGAACTGGTTTAGTCCTGGTTTAGTCCTGGTTTAGACCTGGTTTAGTCCTGGTTTAGAACTGGTTTAGACCTGGTTTAGTCCTGGTTTAGAACTGGTTTAGTCCTGGTTTAGACCTGGTTTAGAACTGTTTTAGAACTGGTTTAGTCCTGGTGTGGTCCAAGTTTAGAACTGGTTTAGTCCTGGTTTAGACTTGGTTTAGAAGTGGTTTAGTCCTGGTTTAGACCTGGTTTAGTCATGGTTTAGACATGGTTTAGTCCTGGTTTAGTCCTGGTTTAGAACTGGTTTAGACCTGGTTTAGACCTGGTTTAGTCCTGGTTTAGAACTGGTTTAGTCCTGGTTTAGAACTGGTTTGACCTGGTTTAGTCCTGGTTTGGATCTGGTTTAGTCCTGGTTTAGTCCTGGTTTAGACCTGGTTTAGTCCTGGTTTGGACCTGGTTTATTCCTGGTTTAGACATGGTTTAGTCCTGGTTTAAACCTGGTTTAGTCCTGGTTTAGACCTGGTTTAGTCCTGGTTTATTCCTGGTTTAGACCTGGTTTAGAACTGGTTTAGTCCTGGTTTAGTCCTGGTTTAGACCTGGTTTAGTCCTGGTTTAGTCCTGGTTTAGAACTGGTTTAGACCTGGTTTAGACCTGGTTTAGTCCTGGTTTAGTCCTGGTTTAGACCTGGTTTAGTCCTGGTTTAGAACTGGTTTAGACCTGGTTTAGTCCTGGTTTAGAACTGGTTTAGTCCTGGTTTAGACCTGGTTTAGAACTGGTTTAGAACTGGTTTAGTCCTGGTGTGGTCCAAGTTTAGAACTGGTTTAGTCCTGGTTTAGACTTGGTTTAGAAGTTGTTTATTCCTGGTTTAGACCTGGTTTAGTCCTGGTTTAGAACTGGTTTAGACCTGGTTTAGTCCTGGTTTGGACCTGGTTTAGTCCTGGTTTAGTCCTGGTTTAGAACTGGTTTAGTCCTGGTTTAGATCTGGTTTAGTCCTGGTTTAGAACTGGTTTGACCTGGTTTAGTCCTGGTTTGGACCTGGTTTAGTCCTGGTTTAGTCCTGGTTTAGACCTGGTTTAGAACTGGTTTAGACCTGGTTTAGAACTGGTTTAGTCCTGGTTTAGAACTGGTTTAGAACTGGTTTAGTCCTGGTTTAGAACTGGTTTAGACCTGGTTTAGTCCTGGTTTAGACCTGGTTTAGACCTGGTTTAGTCCTGGTTTAGACCTGGTTTAGACCTGGTTAAGAACTAGTTTAGTCCTGGTTTAGACCAGGTTTAGTCCTGGTTTAGTCCTGGTTTAGTCCTGGTTTAGGACTGGTTTAGACCTGGTTTAGTCCTGGGTTAGTCCTGGTTTAGTCCTGGTTTGTACCAGGTTTAGACCTGGTTTAGTCCAGGTTTAGACCTGGTTTAGTCGTGGTTTAGTCCTGGTTTAGACCTGGTTTAGTCCTGGTTTAGACCTGGTTTAGTTCTGGTCTAGACCTGGTTTAGTCCTGGTTTAGTCCTGGTTTAGACCTGGTTTAGTCCTGGTTTAGACCTGGTTTAGAGCTGGTTTAGTCCTGGTTTAGTCCTGGTTTAGACCTGGTTTAGTCCTGGTTTAGACCTGGTTTAGTTCTGGTCTTGACCTGGTTTAGAACTGGTTTAGTCCTGGTTTAGACCTGGTTTAGTCCTGGTTTAGTCCTGGTTTAGACCTGGTTTAGTCCTGGTTTAGACCTGGTTTAGTTCTGGTCTAGACCTGGTTTAGAACTGGTTTAGTCCTGGTTTAGAACTGGTTTGGACCTGGTTTAGTCCTGGTTTAGCCCTGGTTTAGTCCTGGTTTAGTCCTGGTTTAGACCTGGTTTAGTCCTGGTTTGGAACTGGTTTAGTCCTGGTTTAGTCCTGGTTTAGACTTGGTTTAGACCTGGTTTAGTCCTGGTTTAGTACTGGTTTAGAACTGGTTTAGTCCTGGTTTAGAACTGGTTTGACCTGGTTTAGTCCCGGTTTGGATCTGGTTTAGTCCTGGTTTAGTCCTGGTTTAGACCTGGTTTAGACCTGGTATAGAACTGGTTTAGTCCTGGTTTAGAACTGGTTTAGACCTGGTTTAGAACTGGTTTAGTCCTGGTTTAGTCCTGGTTTAGAACTGGTTTAGAACTGGTTTAGACCTGGTTTAATCCTGGTTTAGACCTGGTTTAGACCTGGTTTAGTCCTGGTTTAGACCTGGTTTAGACCTGGTTAAGAACTAGTTTAGTCCTGGTTTAGACCAGGTTTAGTCCTGGTTTAGTCCTGGTTTAGTCCTGGTTTAGGACTGGTTTAGACCTGGTTTAGTCCTGGGTTAGTCCTGGTTTAGTCCTGGTTTAGTCCTGGTTTAGAACTGGTTTAGTCCTGGTTTAGAACTGGTTTAGACCTGGTTTAGACCAGGTTTAGTCCTGGTTTAGTCCTGGTTTAGACCTGGTTTAGTCCTGGTTTAGAACTGGTTTAGACCTGGTTTAGAACTGGTTTAGTCCTGGTTTAGAACTGGTTTAGACCTGGTTTAGACCAGGTTTAGTCCTGGTTTAGTCCTGGTTTAGACCTGGTTTAGTCCTGGTTTAGAACTGGTTTAGACCTGGTTTAGAACTGGTTTAGTCCTGGTTTAGAACTGGTTTAGACCTGGTTTAGTCCTGGTTTAGACCTGGTTTAGACCTGATTTAGTCCTGGTTTAGACCAGGTTTAGTCCCGGTTTAGCCCTGGTTTAGTCCTGGTTTAGACCTGGTTTAGCCCTGGTTTAGTCCTGGTTTAGACCTGGTTTAGACCTGGTTTAGTCCTGGTTTAGAGCTGGTTTAGTCCTGGTTTAGTCCTGGTTTAGACCTGGTTTAGTCCTGGTTTAGACCTGGTTTAGTTCTGGTCTAGACCTGGTTTAGAACTGGTTTAGTCCTGGTTTAGACCTGGTTTAGTCCTGGTTTAGTCCTGGTTTAGACCTGGTTTAGTCCTGGTTTAGACCTGGTTTAGTTCTGGTCTAGACCTGGTTTAGAACTGGTTTAGTCCTGGTTTAGAACTGGTTTGGACCTGGTTTAGTCCTGGTTTAGCCCTGGTTTAGTCCTGGTTTAGTCCTGGTTTAGACCTGGTTTAGTCCTGGTTTGGAATTGGTTTAGTCCTGGTTTAGTCCTGGTTTAGACTTGGTTTAGACCTGGTTTAGTCCTGGTTTAGTACTGGTTTAGAACTGGTTTAGTCCTGGTTTAGAACTGGTTTGACCTGGTTTAGTCCTGGTTTGGATCTGGTTTAGTCCTGGTTTAGTCCTGGTTTAGACCTGGTTTAGACCTGGTATAGAACTGGTTTAGTCCTGGTTTAGTCCTGGTTTAGAACTGGTTTAGAACTGGTTTAGACCTGGTTTAGAACTGGTTTAGTCCTGGTTTAGTCCTGGTTTAGAACTGGTTTAGAACTGGTTTAGACCTGGTTTAGTCCTGGTTTAGAACTGGTTTAGACCTGGTTTAGTCCTGGTTTAGACCTGGTTTAGACCTGGTTAAGAACTAGTTTAGTCCTGGTTTAGACCAGGTTTAGTCCTGGTTTAGTCCTGGTTTAGTCCTGGTTTAGGACTGGTTTAGACCTGGTTTAGTCCTGGGTTAGTCCTGGTTTAGTCCTGGTTTAGTCCTGGTTTAGAACTGGTTTAGTCCTGGTTTAGTCCTGGTTTAGTCCTGGTTTAGAACTGGTTTAGACCTGGTTTAGACCAGGTTTAGTCCTGGTTTAGTCCTGGTTTAGACCTGGTTTAGTCCTGGTTTAGAACTGGTTTA
>NW_027316358.1:0-25944 GCF_026437365.1 Eucyclogobius newberryi | reverse complement strand
CAGGTCTAAACCAGCTCTAAACCAGGTCTAAATCAGGACTAAACCAGAACTAAACCAGGACTAAACCAGGTCAAAACCGGGTCTAAACCGGGACTAAACCAGAACTAAATCAGGACTAAACCAGAACTAAACCAGAACTAAACCAGGACTAAACCAGGACTAAACCAGGTCCAAACCAGGTCTAAACCAGGTCTAAACCGGGTCTAAAACGGGACTAAACCAGAACTAAACCAGATCTAAACCAGTTCTAAACCAGGACTAAACCAGGTCTAAACCAGGTCTAAACCAGGTCAAACCAGGACTAAACCAGGTCCAAACCAGGTCTAAACCAGGTCCAAACCAAGTCTAAACCAGGACTAAACCAGGACTAAACCAGGTCCAAACCAAGTCTAAACCAGGACTAAACAGGGACTAAACCAGGTCTAAACCAGGTCTAAACCAGGACTAAACCAGGACATAACCAGGTCTAAACCAGGTCTAAACCAGGACTAAACCAGGACATAACCAGGTCTAAACCAGGACTAAACCAGGACTAAACCAGGACTAAACCAGGACTAAACCAGGTCTAAACCAGGTCTAAACCAGGACTAAACCAGGTCTAAACCAGGACTAAACCAGGACTAAACCAGGACTAAACCAGGTCTAAACCAGGTCTAAACCAGGACTAAACAGGGACTAAACCAGGACTAAACCAGGACTAAACCAGGACTAAACCAGGTCTAAACCAGGACTAAACCAGGACTAAACCAGGTCTAAACCAGGTCTAAACCAGGACTAAACCAGGTCTAAACCAGGACTAAACCAGGACTAAACCAGGACTAAACCAGGTCAAACCAGGACTAAACCAGGTCTAAACCAAGTCTAAACCAGGTCTAAACCAGGACTAAACCAGGACATAACCAGGTCTAAACCAGGACTAAACCAGGACTAAACCAGGACTAAACCAGGTCTAAACCAAGACTAAACCAGGACATAACCATGTCTAAACCAGGACTAAACCAGGTCTAAACCAGGACTAAACCAGGTCTAAACCAGGACTAAACCAGGACATAACCAGGACTAAACCAGGACTAAACCAGGACTAAACCAGGACTAAACCAGGTCTAAACCAGGTCTAAACCAGGACTAAACCAGGACTAAACAGGGACTAAACCAGGACTAAACCAGGACTAAACCAGAACTAAACCAGGTCTAAACCAGGTCTAAACCAGGACTAAACCAGGACTAAACCAGGTCTAAACCAGGTCTAAACCAGGACTAAACCAGGACTAAACCAGGACTAAACCAGGTCTAAACCAGGACTAAACCAGGTCTAAACCAGGACATAACCAGGTCTAAACCAGAACTAAACCAGGACTAAACCAGGTCCAAACCAAGTCTAAACCGGGACTAAACCTGAACTAAACCAGGTCTAAACCAGGACTAAACTAGGACTAAACCAGGTCTAAACCAGGTCTAAACCAGGACCTAACCAGGACTAAACCAGGTCTAAACCAGGACTAAACCAGGTCCAAACCAAGTCTAAACCAGGACTAAACCAGGACTAAACCAGGTCTAAACCAGGTCCAAACAGGGACTAAACCAGGTCTAAACCAAGTCTAAACCAGGACTAAACCAGGACTAAACCAGGTCTAAACCAGGACTAAACCAGGACTAAACCAGGTCTAAACCAGGTCCAAACCAGGACTAAACCAGGTCTAAACCAAGTCTAAACCAGGTCTAAACCAGGACTAAACCAGGACATAACCAGGTCTAAACCAGGACTAAACCAGGACTAAACCAGGACTAAACCAGGTCAAACCAGGACTAAACCAGGTCTAAACCAAGTCTAAACCAGGTCTAAACCAGGACTAAACCAGGACATAACCAGGTCTAAACCAGGACTAAACCAGGACATAACCAGGTCTAAACCAGGACTAAACCAGGACTAAACCAGGACTAAACCAGGTCTAAACCAGGACTAAACCAGGACATAACCAGGACTAAACCAGGACTAAACCAGGACTAAACCAGGACTAAACCAGGTCTAAACCAGGTCTAAACCAGGACTAAACCAGGACTAAACAGGGACTAAACCAGGACTAAACCAGGACTAAACCAGAACTAAACCAGGTCTAAACCAGGTCTAAACCAGGACTAAACCAGGTCTAAACCAGGTCTAAACCAGGACTAAACCAGGACTAAACCAGGACTAAACCAGGTCTAAACCAGGACTAAACCAGGTCTAAACCAGGACATAACCAGGTCTAAACCAGAACTAAACCAGGACTAAACCAGGTCCAAACCAAGTCTAAACCAGGTCCAAACCAGGTCCAAACCAGATCTAAACCAGGACTAAACCAGGACTAAACTAGAACTAAACCAGATCTAAACCAGGACTAAACCAGGTCTAAACAAGGACTAAACCAGGTCCAAAGCAAGTCTAAACCGGGACTAAACCAGAACTAAACCAGGTCTAAACAAGGACTAAACCAGGTCCTAAACCAGGACTAAACCAGGACTAAACCAGGACTAAACCAGGTCTAAACCAGGTCTAAACCAGGACTAAACCAGGTCTAAACCAGGACTAAACAAGGACTAAACCAGGACTAAACCAGGTCTAAACCAGGTCAAAACCAGGTCTAAACCAGGACTAAACCAGGACTAAACCAGGACTAAACCAGGTCTAAACCAGATCTAAACCAGGTCTAAACCAGGTCTAAACCAGGACTAAACCAGGTCCAAACCAGGTCTCTAAACCAGATCTAAACCAGGTCTAAACCAGGACTAAACCAGAACTAAACCAGGTCTAAACCAGGTCTAAACCAGATCTAAACCAGGTCTAAACCAGGACTAAACCAGGTCAAAACCAGGTCTAAACCAGGTCCAAACCAGGACTAAACCAGGATTAAACTAGAACTAAACCAGGACTAAACCAGGTCTAAACCAGGTCCAAACCAGATCTAAACCAGGACTAAACCAGGACTAAACTAGAAGTAAACCAGATCTAAACCAGGACTAAACCAGGACTAAACCAGGACTAAACCAGGTCCAAAGCAAGTCTAAACCGGGACTAAACCAGAACTAAACCAGGACTAAACCAGGACTAAACCAGCACTAAACCAGGACTAAACCAGGTCTAAACCAGGTCTAAACCAGGACTAAACCAGGACTAAACCAGGTCAAACCAGGACTAAACCAGGACTAAACCAGGACTAAACCAGGACTAAACCAGGTCTAAACCAGGTCTAAACCAGGTCTAAACCAGGACTAAACCAGGACTAAACCAGGTCAAAACCAGGTCTAAACCAAAACTAAACCAGGTCTAAACCAGGACTAAACAGGGACTAAACCAGGTCTAAACCAGGACTAAACCAGGAATAAACCAGGTCTAAACCAGGTCAAAACCAGGTCTAAATCAGGACTAAACCAGGTCTAAATCAGGACTAAACCGGGTCTAAACCAGGTCTAAACCGGGTCTAAACCAGGACTAAACCAGGTCTAAACCAGGTCTAAACCAGGACTAAACCAGGACTAAACCAGGTCTAAACCAGGTCTAAACCAGGACTAAACCAGGTCTAAACCAGGTCTAAACCAGGTCTAAACCAGGACTAAACCAGGACTAAACCAGGTCAAACCAGGACTAAACCAGGTCTAAACCAGGACTAAACAGGGACTAAACCAGGTCTAAACCAGGACTAAACCAGGACTAAACCAGGTCTAAACCAGGACTAAACCAGGACTAAACCAGGTCCAAACCAAGTCTAAACCAGGTCTAAACCAGGACTAAACCAGGACTAAACCAGGACTAAACCAGGTCTAAACCAGGACTAAACCAGGACATAACCATGTCTAAACCAGGACTAAACCAGGACTAAACCAGGACTAAACCAGGTCTAAACCAGGACTAAACCAGGACTAAACCAGGTCTAAACAAGGACTAAACCAGGACTAAACCAGGTCTAAACCAGGTCTAAACCAGGTCTAAACCAGGACTAAACCAGGACTAAACCAGGTCTAAACCAGGTCTAAACCAGGACTAAACCAGGTCTAAACCAGGACTAAACCAGGTCAAACCAGGACTAAACCAGGTCTAAACCAGGTCTAAACCAGGACTAAACAGGGACTAAACCAGGACTAAACCAGGACTAAACCAGAACTAAACCAGGTCTAAACCAGTTCTAAACCAGGACTAAACCAGGACTAAACCAGGTCTAAACCAGGTCTAAACCAGGACTAAACCAGGTGTAAACCAGGTCTAAACCAGGTCTAAACCAGGACTAAACCGGGACTAAACCTGAACTAAACCAGGTCTAAACCAGGACTAAACTAGGACTAAACCAGGTCTAAACCAGGTCTAAACCAGGACCTAACCAGGACTAAACCAGGTCTAAACCAGGACTAAACCAGGACTAAACCAGGTCCAAACCAAGTCTAAACCAGGACTAAACCAGGACTAAACCAGGTCTAAACCAGGTCCAAACCAGGACTAAACCAGGATTAAACTAGAACTAAACCAGGACTAAACCAGGTCTAAACCAGGTCCAAACCAGATCTAAACCAGGACTAAACCAGGACTAAACTAGAACTAAACCAGATCTAAACCAGAACTAAACCAGGACTAAACCAGGACTAAACCAGGTCTAAACCAGGACTAAACCAGGACTAAACCAGGTCAAACCAGGACTAAACCAGGACTAAACCAGGTCTAAACCAGGACTAAACCAGGACTAAACCAGGTCAAACCAGGACTAAACCAGGTCTAAACCAGGTCCAAACCAGGTCTAAACCAGCTCTAAACCAGGTCTAAATCAGGACTAAACCAGGTCTAAACCAGGACTAAACCAGAACTAAACCAGGACTAAACCAGAACTAAACCAGAACTAAACCAGGACTAAACCAGGACTAAACCAGGTCCAAACCAGGTCTAAACCAGGTCTAAACCGGGTCTAAAACGGGACTAAACCAGAACTAAACCAGATCTAAACCAGTTCTAAACCAGGACTAAACCAGGTCTAAACCAGGTCTAAACCAGGACTAAACCAGGACTAAACCAGGTCCAAACCAGGTCTAAACCAGGTCTAAACCGGGTCTAAAACGGGACTAAACCAGAACTAAACCAGGTCTAAACCAGGACTAAACCAGGACTAAACCATGTCCAAACCAAGTCTAAACCAGGTCTAAACCAGGTCAAACCAGGACTAAACCAGGTCCAAACCAGGTCTAAACCAGATCCAAACCAAGTCTAAACCAGGACTAAACCAGGACTAAACCAGGTCCAAACCAAGTCTAAACCAGGACTAAACAGGGACTAAACCAGGTCTAAACCAGGTCTAAACCAGGACTAAACCAGGACATAACCAGGTCTAAACCAGGTCTAAACCAGGACTAAACCAGGACATAACCAGGTCTAAACCAGGACTAAACCAGGACTAAACCAGGACTAAACCAGGACTAAACCAGGTCTAAACCAGGTCTAAACCAGGACTAAACCAGGTCTAAACCAGGACTAAACCAGGACTAAACCAGGACTAAACCAGGTCTAAACCAAGTCTAAACCAGGACTAAACCAGGACTAAACCAGGACTAAACCAGGACTAAACCAGGTCTAAACCAGGACTAAACCAGGACTAAACCAGGTCTAAACCAGGTCTAAACCAGGACTAAACCAGGTCTAAACCAGGACTAAACCAGGACTAAACCAGGACTAAACCAGGTCAAACCAGGACTAAACCAGGTCTAAACCAAGTCTAAACCAGGTCTAAACCAGGACTAAACCAGGACATAACCAGGTCTAAACCAGGACTAAACCAGGACTAAACCAGGACTAAACCAGGTCTAAACCAGGACTAAACCAGGACATAACCATGTCTAAACCAGGACTAAACCAGGTCTAAACCAGGACTAAACCAGGTCTAAACCAGGACTAAACCAGGACATAACCAGGACTAAACCAGGACTAAACCAGGACTAAACCAGGACTAAACCAGGTCTAAACCAGGTCTAAACCAGGACTAAACCAGGACTAAACAGGGACTAAACCAGGACTAAACCAGGACTAAACCAGAACTAAACCAGGTCTAAACCAGGTCTAAACCAGGACTAAACCAGGACTAAACCAGGTCTAAACCAGGTCTAAACCAGGACTAAACCAGGACTAAACCAGGTCTAAACCAGGACTAAACCAGGACTAAACCAGGTCTAAACCAGGTCTAAACCAGGACTAAACCAGGTCTAAACCAGGACTAAACCAGGACTAAACCAGGACTAAACCAGGTCAAACCAGGACTAAACCAGGTCTAAACCAAGTCTAAACCAGGTCTAAACCAGGACTAAACCAGGACATAACCAGGTCTAAACCAGGACTAAACCAGGACTAAACCAGGACTAAACCAGGTCTAAACCAGGACTAAACCAGGACATTACCATGTCTAAACCAGGACTAAACCAGGTCTAAACCAGGACTAAACCAGGACTAAACCAGGACTAAACCAGGTCTAAACCAGGTCTAAACCAGGACTAAACCAGGACTAAACAGGGACTAAACCAGGACTAAACCAGGACTAAACCAGAACTAAACCAGGTCTAAACCAGGTCTAAACCAGGACTAAACCAGGACTAAACCAGGTCTAAACCAGGTCTAAACCAGGACTAAACCAGGACTAAACCAGGACTAAACCAGGTCTAAACCAGGACTAAACCAGGTCTAAACCAGGACATAACCAGGTCTAAACCAGAACTAAACCAGGACTAAACCAGGTCCAAACCAAGTCTAAACCGGGACTAAACCTGAACTAAACCAGGTCTAAACCAGGACTAAACTAGGACTAAACCAGGTCTAAACCAGGTCTAAACCAGGACTAAACCAGGTCTAAACCAGGACTAAACCAGGTCCAAACCAAGTCTAAACCAGGACTAAACCAGGACTAAACCAGGTCTAAACCAGGTCCAAACCAGGTCCAAACCAGATCTAAACCAGGACTAAACCAGGACTAAACTAGAACTAAACCAGATCTAAACCAGGACTAAACCAGGTCCAAAGCAAGTCTAAACCGGGACTAAACCAGAACTAAACCAGGTCTAAACAAGGACTAAACCAGGACTAAACCAGGTCTAAACAAGGACTAAACCAGGACTAAACCAGGTCTAAACCAGGTCTAAACCAGGTCTAAACCAGGACTAAACCAGGACTAAACCAGGTCTAAACCAGGTCTAAACCAGGACTAAACCAGGTCTAAACCAGGACTAAACCAGGTCAAACCAGGACTAAACCAGGTCTAAACCAGGTCTAAACCAGGACTAAACAGGGACTAAACCAGGACTAAACCAGGACTAAACCAGAACTAAACCAGGTCTAAACCAGTTCTAAACCAGGACTAAACCAGGACTAAACCAGGTCTAAACCAGGACTAAACAAGGACTAAACCAGGACTAAACCGGGACTAAACCTGAACTAAACCAGGTCTAAACCAGGACTAAACTAGGACTAAACCAGGTCTAAACCAGGTCTAAACCAGGACCTAACCAGGACTAAACCAGGTCTAAACCAGGACTAAACCAGGACTAAACCAGGTCCAAACCAAGTCTAAACGAGGACTAAACCAGGACTAAACCAGGTCTAAACCAGGACTAAACCAGGACTAAACTAGAACTAAACCAGATCTAAACCAGGACTAAACCAGGTCCAAAGCAAGTCTAAACCGGGACTAAACCAGGTCAAACCAGGACTAAACCAGGACTAAACCAGGTCAAACCAGGACTAAACCAGGACTAAACCAGGTCTAAACCAGGACTAAACCAGGACTAAACCAGGTCAAACCAGGACTAAACCAGGACTAAACCAGGTCTAAACCAGGTCTAAACCAGCTCTAAACCAGGTCTAAATCAGGACTAAACCAGAACTAAACCAGGACTAAACCAGGTCAAAACCGGGTCTAAACCGGGACTAAACCAGAACTAAATCAGGACTAAACCAGAACTAAACCAGAACTAAACCAGGACTAAACCAGGACTAAACCAGGTCCAAACCAGGTCTAAACCAGGTCTAAACCGGGTCTAAAACGGGACTAAACCAGAACTAAACCAGATCTAAACCAGTTCTAAACCAGGACTAAACCAGGTCTAAACCAGGTCTAAACCAGGTCAAACCAGGACTAAACCAGGTCCAAACCAGGTCTAAACCAGGTCCAAACCAAGTCTAAACCAGGACTAAACCAGGACTAAACCAGGTCCAAACCAAGTCTAAACCAGGACTAAACAGGGACTAAACCAGGTCTAAACCAGGTCTAAACCAGGACTAAACCAGGACATAACCAGGTCTAAACCAGGTCTAAACCAGGACTAAACCAGGACATAACCAGGTCTAAACCAGGACTAAACCAGGACTAAACCAGGACTAAACCAGGACTAAACCAGGTCTAAACCAGGTCTAAACCAGGACTAAACCAGGTCTAAACCAGGACTAAACCAGGACTAAACCAGGACTAAACCAGGTCTAAACCAGGTCTAAACCAGGACTAAACAGGGACTAAACCAGGACTAAACCAGGACTAAACCAGGACTAAACCAGGACTAAACAGGGACTAAACCAGGACTAAACCAGGACTAAACCAGGACTAAACCAGGTCTAAACCAGGACTAAACCAGGACTAAACCAGGTCTAAACCAGGTCTAAACCAGGACTAAACCAGGTCTAAACCAGGACTAAACCAGGACTAAACCAGGACTAAACCAGGTCAAACCAGGACTAAACCAGGTCTAAACCAAGTCTAAACCAGGTCTAAACCAGGACTAAACCAGGACATAACCAGGTCTAAACCAGGACTAAACCAGGACTAAACCAGGACTAAACCAGGTCTAAACCAAGACTAAACCAGGACATAACCATGTCTAAACCAGGACTAAACCAGGTCTAAACCAGGACTAAACCAGGTCTAAACCAGGACTAAACCAGGACATAACCAGGACTAAACCAGGACTAAACCAGGACTAAACCAGGACTAAACCAGGTCTAAACCAGGTCTAAACCAGGACTAAACCAGGACTAAACAGGGACTAAACCAGGACTAAACCAGGACTAAACCAGAACTAAACCAGGTCTAAACCAGGTCTAAACCAGGACTAAACCAGGACTAAACCAGGTCTAAACCAGGTCTAAACCAGGACTAAACCAGGACTAAACCAGGACTAAACCAGGTCTAAACCAGGACTAAACCAGGTCTAAACCAGGACATAACCAGGTCTAAACCAGAACTAAACCAGGACTAAACCAGGTCCAAACCAAGTCTAAACCGGGACTAAACCTGAACTAAACCAGGTCTAAACCAGGACTAAACTAGGACTAAACCAGGTCTAAACCAGGTCTAAACCAGGACCTAACCAGGACTAAACCAGGTCTAAACCAGGACTAAACCAGGACTAAACCAGGTCTAAACCAAGTCTAAACCAGGTCTAAACCAGGACTAAACCAGGACATAACCAGGTCTAAACCAGGACTAAACCAGGACTAAACCAGGACTAAACCAGGTCAAACCAGGACTAAACCAGGTCTAAACCAAGTCTAAACCAGGTCTAAACCAGGACTAAACCAGGACATAACCAGGTCTAAACCAGGACTAAACCAGGACATAACCAGGTCTAAACCAGGACTAAACCAGGACTAAACCAGGACTAAACCAGGTCTAAACCAGGACTAAACCAGGACATAACCAGGACTAAACCAGGACTAAACCAGGACTAAACCAGGACTAAACCAGGTCTAAACCAGGTCTAAACCAGGACTAAACCAGGACTAAACAGGGACTAAACCAGGACTAAACCAGGACTAAACCAGAACTAAACCAGGTCTAAACCAGGTCTAAACCAGGACTAAACCAGGTCTAAACCAGGTCTAAACCAGGACTAAACCAGGACTAAACCAGGACTAAACCAGGTCTAAACCAGGACTAAACCAGGTCTAAACCAGGACATAACCAGGTCTAAACCAGAACTAAACCAGGACTAAACCAGGTCCAAACCAAGTCTAAACCAGGTCCAAACCAGGTCCAAACCAGATCTAAACCAGGACTAAACCAGGACTAAACTAGAACTAAACCAGATCTAAACCAGGACTAAACCAGGTCTAAACAAGGACTAAACCAGGTCCAAAGCAAGTCTAAACCGGGACTAAACCAGAACTAAACCAGGTCTAAACAAGGACTAAACCAGGTCTAAACCAGGACTAAACCAGGACTAAACCAGGACTAAACCAGGTCTAAACCAGGTCTAAACCAGGACTAAACCAGGACTAAACCAGCTCAAACCAGGACTAAACCAGGTCTAAACCAGGTCCAAACCAGGTCAAAAAAAGGTCTAAACCGGGACTAAACCAGAACTAAACCAGGACTAAACCAGGTCAAAACCGGGTCTAAACCGGGACTAAACCAGAACTAAACCAGGACTAAACCAGAACTAAACCAGAACTAAACCAGGACTAAACCAGGACTAAACCAGGTCCAAACCAGGTCTAAACCAGGTCTAAACCGGGTCTAAACCGGGACTAAACCAGAACTAAACCAGGACTAAACCAGAACTAAACCAGATCTAAACCAGTTCTAAACCAGGACTAAACCAGGTCTAAACCAGGTCTAAACCAGGTCTAAACCAGGACTAAACCAGGACTAAACCAGGTCTAAACCAGGACTAAACCAGGTCTAAACCAGGACTAAACCAGGACTAAACCAGGACTAAACCAGGTCTAAACCAGGTCTAAACCAGGACTAAACAGGGACTAAACCAGGACTAAACCAGGACTAAACCAGGACTAAACCAGGTCTAAACCAGGACTAAACCAGGACTAAACCAGGTCTAAACCAGGTCTAAACCAGGACTAAACCAGGTCTAAACCAGGACTAAACCAGGACTAAACCAGGACTAAACCAGGTCAAACCAGGACTAAACCAGGTCTAAACCAAGTCTAAACCAGGTCTAAACCAGGACTAAACCAGGACATAACCAGGTCTAAACCAGGACTAAACCAGGACTAAACCAGGACTAAACCAGGTCTAAACCAGGTCTAAACCAGGACTAAACCAGGTCTAAACCAGGACTAAACCAGGACTAAACCAGGACTAAACCAGGACTAAACCAGGTCTAAACCAGGTCTAAACCAGGACTAAACCAGGACTAAACAGGGACTAAACCAGGACTAAACCAGGACTAAACCAGAACTAAACCAGGTCTAAACCAGGTCTAAACCAGGACTAAACCAGGACTAAACCAGGTCTAAACCAGGTCTAAACCAGGACTAAACCAGGACTAAACCAGGACTAAACCAGGTCTAAACCAGGACTAAACCAGGTCTAAACCAGGACATAACCAGGTCTAAACCAGAACTAAACCAGGACTAAACCAGGTCCAAACCAAGTCTAAACCGGGACTAAACCTGAACTAAACCAGGTCTAAACCAGGACTAAACTAGGACTAAACCAGGTCTAAACCAGGTCTAAACCAGGACTAAACCAGGTCTAAACCAGGACTAAACCAGGTCCAAACCAAGTCTAAACCAGGACTAAACCAGGACTAAACCAGGTCTAAACCAGGTCCAAACCAGGTCCAAACCAGATCTAAACCAGGACTAAACCAGGACTAAACTAGAACTAAACCAGATCTAAACCAGGACTAAACCAGGTCCAAAGCAAGTCTAAACCGGGACTAAACCAGAACTAAACCAGGTCTAAACAAGGACTAAACCAGGTCTAAACCAGGACTAAACCAGGACTAAACCAGGACTAAACCAGGTCTAAACCAGGTCTAAACCAGGACTAAACCAGGACTAAACCAGGTCAAACCAGGACTAAACCAGGTCTAAACCAGGTCCAAACCAGGTCTAAATCAGGACTAAACCAGGTCTAAATCAGGACTAAACCAGGTCTAAACCAGGACTAAACCAGAACTAAACCAGGACTAAACCAGGTCAAAACCAGAACTAAACCAGAACTAAACCAGGACTAAACCAGGACTAAACCAGGTCCAAACCAGGTCTAAACCAGGTCTAAACCGGGTCTAAAACGGGACTAAACCAGAACTAAACCAGATCTAAACCAGTTCTAAACCAGGACTAAACCAGGTCTAAACCAGGACTAAACCAGGACTAAACCAGGTCCAAACCAGGTCTAAACCGGGACTAAACCAGAACTAAACCAGGACTAAACCAGAACTAAACCAGAACTAAACCAGGACTAAACCAGGACTAAACCAGGTCCAAACCAGGTCTAAACCAGGTCTAAACCGGGTCTAAAACGGGACTAAACCAGAACTAAACCAGATCTAAACCAGTTCTAAACCAGGACTAAACCAGGTCTAAACCAGGTCTAAACCAGGACTAAACCAGGACTAAACCAGGTCAAACCAGGACTAAACCAGGTCTAAACCAGGTCCAAACCAGGTCTAAATCAGGACTAAACCAGGTCTAAACCAGGACTAAACCAGGTCAAACCAGGACTAAACCAGGTCTAAACCAGGTCTAAACCAGGTCTAAACCGGGACTAAACCAGAACTAAACCAGGACTAAACCAGAACTAAACCAGAACTAAACCAGGACTAAACCAGGACTAAACCAGGTCCAAACCAGGTCTAAACCAGGTCTAAACCGGGTCTAAAACGGGACTAAACCAGAACTAAACCAGATCTAAACCAGTTCTAAACCAGGACTAAACCAGGTCTAAACCAGGTCTAAACCAGGACCTAACCAGGACTAAACCAGGTCTAAACCAGGACTAAACCAGGTCCAAACCAAGTCTAAACCAGGACTAAACCAGGACTAAACCAGGTCTAAACCAGGTCCAAACAGGGACTAAACCAGGTCTAAACCAAGTCTAAACCAGGACTAAACCAGGACTAAACCAGGTCTAAACCAGGACTAAACCAGGACTAAACCAGGTCTAAACCAGGTCCAAACCAGGACTAAACCAGGTCTAAACCAAGTCTAAACCAGGTCTCAACCATGACTAAACCAGGACATAACCAGGTCTAAACCAGGACTAAACCAGGACTAAACCAGGACTAAACCAGGTCAAACCAGGACTAAACCAGGTCTAAACCAAGTCTAAACCAGGTCTAAACCAGGACTAAACCAGGACATAACCAGGTCTAAACCAGGACTAAACCAGGACATAACCAGGTCTAAACCAGGACTAAACCAGGACTAAACCAGGACTAAACCAGGTCTAAACCAGGACTAAACCAGGACATAACCAGGACTAAACCAGGACTAAACCAGGACTAAACCAGGACTAAACCAGGTCTAAACCAGGTCTAAACCAGGACTAAACCAGGACTAAACAGGGACTAAACCAGGACTAAACCAGGACTAAACCAGAACTAAACCAGGTCTAAACCAGGTCTAAACCAGGACTAAACCAGGTCTAAACCAGGTCTAAACCAGGACTAAACCAGGACTAAACCAGGACTAAACCAGGTCTAAACCAGGACTAAACCAGGTCTAAACCAGGACATAACCAGGTCTAAACCAGAACTAAACCAGGACTAAACCAGGTCCAAACCAAGTCTAAACCAGGTCCAAACCAGATCTAAACCAGGACTAAACCAGGACTAAACTAGAACTAAACCAGATCTAAACCAGGACTAAACCAGGTCTAAACAAGGACTAAACCAGGTCCAAAGCAAGTCTAAACCGGGACTAAACCAGAACTAAACCAGGTCTAAACAAGGACTAAACCAGGTCTAAACCAGGACTAAACCAGGACTAAACCAGGACTAAACCAGGTCTAAACCAGGTCTAAACCAGGACTAAACCAGGACTAAACCAGCTCAAACCAGGACTAAACCAGGTCTAAACCAGGTCCAAACCAGGTCAAAAAAAGGTCTAAACCGGGACTAAACCAGAACTAAACCAGGACTAAACCAGGTCAAAACCGGGTCTAAACCGGGACTAAACCAGAACTAAACCAGGACTAAACCAGAACTAAACCAGAACTAAACCAGGACTAAACCAGGACTAAACCAGGTCCAAACCAGGTCTAAACCAGGTCTAAACCGGGTCTAAACCGGGACTAAACCAGAACTAAACCAGGACTAAACCAGAACTAAACCAGATCTAAACCAGTTCTAAACCAGGACTAAACCAGGTCTAAACCAGGTCTAAACCAGGTCTAAACCAGGACTAAACCAGGACTAAACCAGGTCTAAACCAGGACTAAACCAGGTCTAAACCAGGACTAAACCAGGACTAAACCAGGACTAAACCAGGTCTAAACCAGGTCTAAACCAGGACTAAACAGGGACTAAACCAGGACTAAACCAGGACTAAACCAGGACTAAACCAGGTCTAAACCAGGACTAAACCAGGACTAAACCAGGTCTAAACCAGGTCTAAACCAGGACTAAACCAGGTCTAAACCAGGACTAAACCAGGACTAAACCAGGACTAAACCAGGTCAAACCAGGACTAAACCAGGTCTAAACCAAGTCTAAACCAGGTCTAAACCAGGAATAAACCAGGACATAACCAGGTCTAAACCAGGACTAAACCAGGACTAAACCAGGACTAAACCAGGTCTAAACCAGGTCTAAACCAGGACTAAACCAGGTCTAAACCAGGACTAAACCAGGACTAAACCAGGACTAAACCAGGACTAAACCAGGTCTAAACCAGGTCTAAACCAGGACTAAACCAGGACTAAACAGGGACTAAACCAGGACTAAACCAGGACTAAACCAGAACTAAACCAGGTCTAAACCAGGTCTAAACCAGGACTAAACCAGGACTAAACCAGGTCTAAACCAGGTCTAAACCAGGACTAAACCAGGACTAAACCAGGACTAAACCAGGTCTAAACCAGGACTAAACCAGGTCTAAACCAGAACTAAACCAGGACTAAACCAGGTCCAAACCAAGTCTAAACCGGGACTAAACCTGAACTAAACCAGGTCTAAACCAGGACTAAACTAGGACTAAACCAGGTCTAAACCAGGTCTAAACCAGGACTAAACCAGGTCTAAACCAGGACTAAACCAGGTCCAAACCAAGTCTAAACCAGGACTAAACCAGGACTAAACCAGGTCTAAACCAGGTCCAAACCAGGTCCAAACCAGATCTAAACCAGGACTAAACCAGGACTAAACTAGAACTAAACCAGATCTAAACCAGGACTAAACCAGGTCCAAAGCAAGTCTAAACCGGGACTAAACCAGAACTAAACCAGGTCTAAACAAGGACTAAACCAGGTCTAAACCAGGACTAAACCAGGACTAAACCAGGACTAAACCAGGTCTAAACCAGGTCTAAACCAGGACTAAACCAGGACTAAACCAGGTCAAACCAGGACTAAACCAGGTCTAAACCAGGTCCAAACCAGGTCTAAATCAGGACTAAACCAGGTCTAAATCAGGACTAAACCAGGTCTAAACCAGGACTAAACCAGAACTAAACCAGGACTAAACCAGGTCAAAACCAGAACTAAACCAGAACTAAACCAGGACTAAACCAGGACTAAACCAGGTCCAAACCAGGTCTAAACCAGGTCTAAACCGGGTCTAAAACGGGACTAAACCAGAACTAAACCAGATCTAAACCAGTTCTAAACCAGGACTAAACCAGGTCTAAACCAGGTCTAAACCAGGACTAAACCAGGACTAAACCAGGTCCAAACCAGGTCTAAACCAGGACTAAACCAGGTCAAACCAGGACTAAACCAGGTCTAAACCAGGTCTAAACCAGGTCTAAACCGGGACTAAACCAGAACTAAACCAGGACTAAACCAGAACTAAACCAGAACTAAACCAGGACTAAACCAGGACTAAACCAGGTCCAAACCAGGTCTAAACCAGGTCTAAACCGAGTCTAAAACGGGACTAAACCAGGACTAAACCAGGTCCAAACCAGGTCTAAACCAGGACTAAACCAGGTCAAACCAGGACTAAACCAGGTCTAAACCAGGTCCAAACCAAGTCTAAACCAGGACTAAACCAGGACTAAACCAGGTCCAAACCAAGTCTAAACCGGGACTAAACCAGAACTAAACCAGGTCTAAACAAGGACTAAACCAGGTCTAAACCAGGACTAAACCAGGACTAAACCAGGTCTAAACCAGGACTAAACCAGGACATAACCAGGTCTAAACCAGGTCTAAACCAGGACTAAACCAGGACTAAACCAGGACTAAACCAGGACTAAACCAGGTCTAAACCAGGACTAAACCAGGACTAAACCAGGTCTAAACCAGGACTAAACCAGGTCTAAACCAGGACTAAACCAGGACTAAACCAGGACTAAACCAGGTCTAAACCAGGTCTAAACCAGGACTAAACAGGGACTAAACCAGGACTAAACCAGGACTAAACCAGGACTAAACCAGGTCTAAACCAGGTCTAAACCAGGACTAAACCAGGTCTAAACCAGGACTAAACCAGGACTAAACCAGGACTAAACCAGGTCTAAACCAGGACTAAACCAGGACTAAACCAGGACTAAACCAGGTCTAAACCGGGTCTAAACCAGGACTAAACCAGGTCTAAACCAGGACTAAACCAGGACTAAACCAGGACTAAACCAGGTCTAAACCAGGACTAAACCAGGACTAAACCAGGACTAAACCAGGTCTAAACCGGGTCTAAACCAGGACTAAACCAGGTCTAAACCAGGACTAAACCAGGACTAAACCACGACTAAACCAGGTCTAAACCAGGTCTAAACCAGGACTAAACAGGGACTAAACCAGGACTAAACCAGGACTAAACCAGGACTAAACCAGGTCTAAACCAGGACTAAACCAGGACTAAACCAGGTCTAAACCAGGTCTAAACCAGGACTAAACCAGGTCTAAACCAGGACTAAACCAGGACTAAACCAGGACTAAACCAGGTCTAAACCGGGTCTAAACCAGGTCTAAACCAGGTCTAAATCAGGACTAAACCAGGTCTAAACCGGGACTAAACCAGGACTAAACCAGAACTAAACCAGGACTAAACCAGAACTAAACCAGAACTAAACCAGGACTAAACCAGGACTAAACCAGAACTAAACCAGGACTAAACTAGGACTAAACCAGTTCTAAACCAGGTCCAAAA
This sequence comes from Eucyclogobius newberryi, assembly GCF_026437365.1. Lineage (NCBI taxonomy): Eukaryota > Metazoa > Chordata > Actinopteri > Gobiiformes > Gobiidae > Eucyclogobius > Eucyclogobius newberryi. The sequence goes on along the minus strand of NW_027316358.1, from coordinate 8,898 downwards.
CTGGACTAAACCAGGTCTAAACCAGGTCTAAACCGGGTCTAAAACTGGACTCAACCAGAACTAAACCAGATCCAAACCAGGACTAAACCAGGACTAAACCAGGAGTAAACCAGGTCCAAACCAGGTCTAAACCAGGACTAAACCAGGTCTAAACCAGGACTAAACCAGGACTAAACCAGGACTAAACCAGGACTAAACCAGGTCTAAACCAGGACTAAACCAGGACTAAACCAGGTCTAAACCAGGACTAAACAGGGACTAAACCAGGTCTAAACCAGAACTAAACCAGGACTAAACCAGGACTAAACCAGGACTAAACCAGGTCTAAACCAGGACTAACCCAGGACTAAACAAGGTCTAAACCAGGACTAAACAGGGACTAAACCAGGTCTAAATCGGGACTAAACCAGAACTAAACCAGGTCTAAACCAGGACTAAACCAGGTCTAAACCAGGACTAAACCAGGACTAAACCAGGTCTAAACCAGGTCTAAACCAGGACTAAACCAGGTCTAAACCAGGACTAAACCAGAACTAAACCAGGACTAAACTAGGACTAAACCAGGTCCAAACCCGGACAAAACCAGGACTAAACCAGGACTAAACCAGGTCTAAACCAGGACTAAACCAGTTCTAAACCAGGTCTAAACCAGGACTAAACCAGGACTAAACCAGGTCCAAACCAAGTCTAAACCAGGACTAAACCAGGACTAAACCAGGTCTAAACCAGGACTAAACCAGGACTAAACAGGGACTAAACCAGGTCAAAACCAGGACTAAACCAGGTCTAAACCAGGACTAAACCAGGACTAAACCAGGTCTAAACCAGGACTAAACCAGTTCTAAACCAGGTCTAAACCAGGTCTAAACCAGGACTAAACAGGGACTAAACCAGGTCTAAACCAGGACTAAACCAGGTCTAAACCAGGACTAAACCAGGACTAAACCAGGTCTAAACCAGGACTAAACCAGTTCTAAACCAGGTCTAAACCAGGACTAAACCAGGACTAAACCAGGTCCAAACCAAGTCTAAACCAGGACTAAACCAGGACTAAACCAGGTCTAAACCAGGACTAAACCAGGACTAAACAGGGACTAAACCAGGTCAAAACCAAGTCTAAACCAGGTCTAAACCAGGACTAAACAGGGACTAAACCAGGTCTAAACCAGGTCTAAACCAGGACTAAACCAGGTCTAAACCAGGACTAAACCAGGACTAAACCAAGTCTAAACCAGGACTAAACCAGGTCCAAACCAAGTCTAAACCAGGTCTAAACCAGGACTAAACAGGGACTAAACCAGGTCTAAACCAGGTCTAAACCAGGACTAAACCAGGTCTAAACCAGGACTAAACCAGGACTAAACCAGGTCTAAACCAGGACTAAACAGGGACTAAACCAGGTCTAAACCAGGTCTAAACCAGGACTAAACCAGGACTAAACCAGGACTAAACCAGGTCTAAACCAGGACTAAACCAGGACATAACCATGTCTAAACCAGGTCTAAACCAGGACTAAACCAGGTCTAAACCAGGACTAAACCAGGTCAAACCCGGACTAAACCAGGTCTAAACCAGGTCTAAACCAGGACTAAACAGGGACTAAACCAGGACTAAACCAGGACTAAACCAGGACTAAACCAGGTCTAAACCAGGTCTAAACCAGGACTAAACAGGGACTAAACCAGGTCTAAACCAGGTCTAAACCAGGACTAAACCAGGACTTTACCAGGTCTAAACCAGGTCTAAACCAGGACTAAACCAGGTCTAAACCAGGACTAAACCAGGACTAAACCAGGACTAAACCAGGTCAAACCAGGACTAAACCAGGTCTAAACCAGGTCCAAACCGGGTCTAAACCAGGACTAAACCAGGTCCAAACCAGGTCAAAACAAGGTCTAAACCAGGTCTAAACCGGAACTAAACCAGGACTAAACCAGAAATAAACCAGGACTAAACCAGAACTAAACCAGAACTAAACCAGGACTAAACCAGGACTAAACCAGAACTAAACCAGGACTAAACTAGGACTAAACCAGTTCTAAACCAGGTCCAAACCCGGACTAAACCAGGACTAAACCAGGTCTAAACCAGGTCTAAACCAGATCTAAACCAGGTCTAAACCAGGACTAAACCAGGTCTAAACCAGGTCTAAACCAGGACTAAACCAGGTCTAAACCAGGTCTAAACCAGGACTAAACCAGGTCTAAACCAGGACTAAACCAGGTCTAAACCAGGTCTAAACCAGGTCCAAACCAGGTCTAAACCAGGTCTAAACCGGGTCTAAACCAGGACTAAACCAGGTCTAAACCAGGTCCAAACCAGGTCTAAACCAGGACTAAACCAGGACTAAACCAGGTCTAAACCAGGACTAAACCAGGACTAAACCAGGTCTAAACCAGGACTAAACCGGGTCTAAAACGGGACTAAACCAGAACTAAACCAGGACTAAACCAGGACTAAACCAGGACTAAACCAGGTCTAAACCAGGTCTAAACCAGGTCTAAACCAGGACTAAACCAGGACTAAACCAGGACTAAACCAGGTCTAAACCAGGACTAAACAGGGACTAAACCAGGACTAAACCAGGACTAAACCAGGACTAAACCAGGTCTAAACCAGGACTAAACCAGGACTAAACCAGGTCTAAACCAGGTCTAAACCAGGACTAAACCAGGTCTAAACCAGGACTAAACCAGGACTAAACCAGGACTAAACCAGGTCTAAACCGGGTCTAAACCAGGTCTAAACCAGGTCTAAATCAGGACTAAACCAGGTCTAAACCGGGACTAAACCAGGACTAAACCAGAACTAAACCAGGACTAAACCAGAACTAAACCAGAACTGAACCAGGACTAAACCAGGACTAAACCAGAACTAAACCAGGACTAAACTAGGACTAAACCAGTTCTAAACCAGGTCCAAAACCGGACTAAACCAGGTCTAAACCAGGTCTAAACCGGGTCTAAAGCTGGACTAAACCAGAACTAAACCAGATCCAAACCAGGACTAAACCAGGACTAAACCAGGAGTAAACCAGGTCCAAACCAGGTCTAAACCAGGACTAAACCAGGTCTAAACCAGGACTAAACCAGGACTAAACCAGGACTAAACCAGGACTAAACCAGGTCTAAACCAGGACTAAACCAGGACTAAACCAGGTCTAAACCAGGTCTAAACCAGGACTAAACCAGGTCTAAACCAGGACTAAACAGGGACTAAACCAGGTCTAAACCAGAACTAAACCAGGACTAAACCAGGACTAAACCAGGACTAAACCAGGTCTAAACCAGGACTAACCCAGGACTAAACAAGGTCTAAACCAGGACTAAACAGGGACTAAACCAGGTCTAAATCGGGACTAAACCAGAACTAAACCAGGTCTAAACCAGGACTAAACCAGGTCTAAACCAGGACTAAACCAGGACTAAACCAGTTCTAAACCAGGACTAAACCAGGTCTAAACCAGGACTAAACCAGGACTAAACCAGATCTAAACCAGGTCTAAACCAGGTCTAAACCAGGACTAAACCAGGTCTAAACCAGGACTAAACCAGGTCTAAACCAGGACTAAACCAGGACTAAACCAGGACTAAACCAGGTCTAAACCAGGTCTAAACCAGGACTAAACCAGGACTAAACCAGGTCAAACCCGGACTAAACCAGGTCTAAACCAGGTCTAAACCAGGACTAAACAGGGACTAAACCAGGACTAAACCAGGACTAAACCAGGACTAAACCAGGTCTAAACCAGGACTAAACCAGGACTAAACCAGGACTAAACCAGGTCTAAACCAGGTCTAAACCAGGTCTAAACCGGGTCTAAACCAGGTCTAAACCAGGTCTAAACCAGGACTAAACCAGGTCTAAACCAGGACTAAACCAGGACTAAACCAGGACTAAACCAGGTCAAACCAGGACTAAACCAGGTCTAAACCAGGTCTAAACCGGAACTAAACCAGGACTAAACCAGAAATAAACCAGGACTAAACCAGAACTAAACCAGAACTAAACCAGGACTAAACCAGGACTAAACCAGAACTAAACCAGGACTAAACTAGGACTAAACCAGTTCTAAACCAGGTCCAAACCCGGACTAAACCAGGACTAAACCAGGTCCAAACCAGGTCTAAACCAGGTCAAAACCAGATCTAAACCAGGTCTAAACCAGGACTAAACCAGGTCTAAACCAGGTCTAAACCAGGACTAAACCAGGACTAAACCAGGTCCAAACCAGGTCTAAACCAGGTCTAAACCGGGTCTAAACCAGGACTAAACCAGGTCTAAACCAGGTCCAAACCAGGTCTAAACCAGGACTAAACCAGGACTAAACCAGGTCTAAACCAGGACTAAACCAGGACTAAACCAGGACCTAAACCAGGTCTAAACCAGGACTAAACCAGGACAAAACCAGTTCTAAACCAGGTCCAAACCCGGACTAAACCAGGACTAAACCAGGTCCAAACCAGGTCTAAACCAGGTCAAAACCAGATCTAAACCAGTCTAAACCAGGACTAAACCAGGTCTAAACCAGGTCTAAACCAGGACTAACCAGGACTAAACCAGGTCCAAACCAGGTCTAAACCAGGTCTAAACCGGGTCTAAACCAGGACTAAACCAGGTCTAAACCAGGTCCAAACCAGGTCTAAACCAGGACTAAACCAGGACTAAACCAGGTCTAAACCAGGACTAAACAGGACTAAACCAGGATTAACCAGGACTAAACCAGGACTAAACCAGGTCTAAACCAGGACTAAACCAGTTCTAAACCAGGACTAAACCAGGACTAAACCAGGACTAAACCAGGACTAAACCAGGTCTAAACCAGGTCTAAACCAGGACTAACCAGGACTAAACCAGGGACTAAACCAGGACTAAACCAGGTCTAAACCAGGACTAAACCAGGACTAAACCAGGACTAAACCAGGACTAAACCAGGTCTAAACCAGGACTAAACCAGGACTAAACCAGTTCTAAACCAGGACTAAACCAGGACTAAACCAGGACTAAACCAGGTCCAAACCAGGTCCAAACCAGGTCTAAACCAGGACTAAACCAGGACTAAACCAGGTCTAAAGCAGGACTAAACCAGGACTAAACCAGGACTAAACCAGGTCTAAACCAGGACTAAACCAGGACTAAACCAGTTCTAAACCAGGACTAAACCAGGTCTAAACCAGGATTAAACCAGGACTAAACTAGGACTAAACCAGTTCTAAACCAGGTCTAAACCAGGTCTAAACCAGGACCTAACCAGGACTAAACCAGGACTAAACCAGGTCTAAACCGGGACTAAACCAGAACTAAACCAGGTCTAAACCAGGACTAAACCAGGACTAAACTAGGACTAAACCAGGACTAAACCAGGACTAAACCAGGTCCAAACCAAGTCTAAACCAGGACTAAACCAGGACTAAACCAGGTCTAAACCAGGACTAAACCAGGACTAAACCAGGTCTGAACCAGGTCTAAACCAGGTCTAAACCAGGACTAAACCAGGACTAAACCAGGTCCAAACCAGGACTAAGCCAGGACTAAACCAGGACTAAACCAGGTCCAAACCAGGTCTAAACCAGGTCTAAACCAGGTCTAAACCAGGTCTAAACCAGGACTAAACCTGGTCTAAACCAGACTAAACCAGGTCTAAACCAGGACTAAACAGGGTCTAAACCAGGTCCAAACCAGGTCTAAACCAGGACTAAACCAGGACTAAACCAGGACTAAACCAGGTCTAAACCAGGTCAAAACCAGGTCTAAACCGGGTCTAAAACGGGACTAAACCAGAACTAAACCAGGTCTAAACCAGACTAAACCAGGTCAAACCCGGACTAAACCAGGTCTAAACCAGTCTAAACCAGGACTAAACCAGGTCTAAACCAGGTCTAAACCAGGACTAAACCAGGTCTAAACCAGGACTAAACCAGGACTAAACCAGGACTAAACCAGGACTAAACCAGGACTAAACCAGGTCTAAACCAGGTCTAAACCAGGACTAAACCAGGACTAAACCAGTTCTAAACCAGGACTAAACCAGGACTAAACCAGGACTAAACCAGGTCCAAACCAGGTCCAAACCAGGTCTAAACCAGGACTAAACCAGGACTAAACCAGGTCTAAACCAGGACTAAACCAGGACTAAACCAGGACTAAACCAGGTCTAAACCAGGACTAAACCAGGACTAAACCAGGACTAAACCAGGACTAAACCAGGTCTAACCAGGACTAAACCAGGACTAAACCAGTTCTAAACCAGGACTAAACCAGGACTAAACCAGGACTAAACCAGGTCCAAACCAGGTCCAAACAGGTCTAAACCAGACTAAACCAGACTAAACCAGGTCTAACCAGGACTAAACCAGGACTAAACCAGTTCTAAACCAGGACTAAACCAGGTCTAAACCAGGATTAAACCAGGACTAAACTAGGACTAAACCAGGTCTAAACCAGGTCTAAACCAGGACCTAACCAGGACTAAACCAGGTCTAAACCAGGTCTAAACCGGGACTAAACCAGAACTAAACCAGGTCTAAACCAGGACTAAACCAGGACTAAACTAGGACTAAACCAGGACTAAACCAGGTCTAAACCAGGTCCAAACCAAGTCTAAACCAGGACTAAACCAGGACTAAACCAGGACTAAACCAGGACTAAACAGGTCTAAACCAGGACTAAACCAGGACTAAACCAGGTCTGAACCAGGTCTAAACAAGGTCTAAACCAGGACTAAACCAGGACTAAACCAGGTCCAAACCAGGACTAAGCCAGGACTAAACCAGGACTAAACCAGGTCTAAACCAGGTCAAAACCAGGTCTAAACGGGTCTAAAACGGGACTAACCAGAACTAAACCAGGTCTAAACCAGGACTAAACCAGGTCAAACCCGGACTAAACCAGGTCTAAACCAGGTCTAAACCAGGACTAAACCAGGTCTAAACCAGGTCTAACCAGGACTAAACCAGGTCTAAACCAGGACTAAACCAGGACTAAACCAGGACTAAACCAGGTCAAACAGGACTAAACCAGGTCTAAACCAGGTCTAAACCAGGACTAAACCAGGTCAAAACCAGGTCTAAACCAGGACTAAACCAGGTCCAACCAGGTCAAAACAAGGTCTAAACCAGGTCTAAATCAGGACTAAACCAGAAATAAACCAGGACTAAACCAGAACTAAACCAGAACTAAACCAGAACTAAACCAGGACTAAACCAGGACTAAACCAGAACTAAACCAGGACTAAACTAGGACTAAACCAGTTCTAAACCAGGTCCAAACCAGGACTAAACCAGGACTAAACCAGTTCTAAACCAGGTCCAAACCAGGACTAAACCAGGACTAAACCAGGTCCAAACCAGGACTAAACCAGGACTAAACCAGGTCTAAACCAGACTAACCAGGACTAAACCAGGACTAAACCAGGTCTAAACCAGGACTAAACCAGGACTAAACAGGTCTAAACCAGGACTAAACCAGGTCTAAACCAGGACTAAACCAGGACTAAACCAGGTCTAAACCAGGTCCAAACCAAGTCTAAACCAGGACTAAACAGGGACAAACCAGGTCTAAACCAGGTCTAAACAGGACTAAACCAGGACATACCAGGTCTAAACCAGGACTAAACCAGGTCTAAACCAGGACTAAACCAGGTCTAAACCAGGACTGAACCAGGACTAAACCAGGACTAAACCAGGTCTAAACCAGGTCTAAACCAGGACTAAACCAGGACTAAACCAGGTCAAACCCGGACTAAACCAGGTCTAAACCAGGTCTAAACCAGGACTAAACAGGACTAAACCAGGACTAAACCAGGACTAAACCAGGACTAAACCAGTCTAAACCAGGACTAAACAGACTAAACCAGACTAAACCAGGTCTAAACCAGGTCTAAACCAGGACTAAACCAGGTCTAAACCAGGACTAAACCAGGACTAAACCAGGTCAAACCAGGACTAAACCAGGTCTAAACCAGGTCTAAACCGGGTCTAAACAGGACTAAACCAGGTCAAAACCAGGTCTAAACCAGGACTAAACCAGGTCCAAACCAGGTCAAAACAAGGTCTAAACCAGGTCTAAATCAGGACTAAACCAGGTCTAAACCAGGACTAAACCTGACTAAACCAGAACTAAACCAGGACTAAACTAGGACTAAACCAGTTCTAAACCAGGTCCAAACCCGGACTAAACCAGGACTAACCAGGTCTAAACCAGGACTAAACAGGTCTAAACCAGGTCTAAACCAGGACTAAACCAGGACTAAACCAGGTCCAAACCAGGACTAAACCAGACTAACCTAGAACTAAACCAGATCCAAACCAGGTCTAAACCAGGACTAAAACCAGGACTAAACCAGGTCTAAACCAGGACTAAACCAGGACTAAACCAGGACTAAACCAGGACTAAACCAGGTCTAAACCAGACTAAACCAGACTAAACCAGGTCTAAACCAGGACTAAACCAGGACTAAACCAGTTCTAAACCAGGACTAAACCAGGTCTAAACCAGGACTAAACCAGGACTAAACCAGATCTAAACCAGGTCTAAACCAGGTCTAAACCAGGACCAAACCAGGTCTAAACCAGGACTAAACCAGGTCTAAACCAGGACTAAACCAGGACTAAACCAGGACTAAACCAGGTCTAAACCAGGTCTAAACCAGGACTAAACCAGGACTAAACCAGGTCAAACCCGGACTAAACCAGGTCTAAACCAGGTCTAAACCAGGACTAAACAGGGACTAAACCAGGACTAAACCAGGACTAAACCAGGACTAAACCAGGTCTAAACCAGGACTAAACAGGACTAAACCAGGACTAAACCAGGTCTAAACCAGGTCTAAACCAGGACTAAACCAGGTCTAAACCAGGACTAAACCAGGACTAAACCAGGACTAAACCAGGTCAAACC
>NW_027316357.1:20000-25951 GCF_026437365.1 Eucyclogobius newberryi | reverse complement strand
GTACTTTTTGCAGAATTGTCGAATTTCAAAAGCTACTAGTTCTACTCACCAATGTATAACATTGAAATTGGTGACATAATGAGTGTCTGCAGGAAAAAACTAAACAAAATAATAATAATAAAATATAGCCGCAAGCGGCAATGATCGGCCCTCGCCACGCCGCCGCCACGCCGCCGCCACGCCGCAAGAGGAGCCCCAATTGTCCTTTTATTACGCCTACTGCTGAATCTGTGACGCTGTCACATCTTCTCCCCTTTGTTTTACCATCAAAAAGCTATTTTATTTTGAATTCTTGGCAAAATGTGCGGCAAAGCCGCACAGACACCGTGACTCTTTGAATGAAAATGTGGATAACTTTTGATGGTCTTGAAGATGAGTCTCACCAAATTTCAGGTTAATAGGGCTGACGCCCTGGGAGGAGTTTGTGAAAGTCTAAAGTGTAAACATGAAAGGTTTCGGTCATCGTTACGGCAACGCCATAACAATTATGACATGAGTCATTGACTTTTTTGATGGGGATGCTAAAATTGAGTTGTGTGTCAAATTTCATATAATTTCGCAAAACTAAACATTTAACCTCCATATAAAATCTGTAGGGGGCGCTGTGGCGCCAAATGAATTTATTTCACTTCAAGTAGGTTTAGGGCAAAGAGTTTAACAACTGATTCTAATTTGACGCAATTCGGACTTTATCTGCGCAAACGGCAGAAATTTTAAATATGGGAGATTTCTGAAATTCTAGCTACAGTTTGCGGCTTCGCCGCACAGAGACCGTGAGAGGTATCAATGTAATTTGGATAACTTTTGATGTCCCACTCCTCAGTAGCATTTTTACCAAATTTCAGCTTTTTAGGGCCAACGCCCTGGGAGGAGTTCGTAAAAGTACGACGTTTGGAAAAACTCCGAAGTCATGTTTAGCCATTTTTGAAGCAATATGGCCGACATTTGGTTGGGCGGACGGCATTGCCGTAATAATATTTTTTACTTCTCTTGTCACCATCTACCTCTGCGCCAAATTTCATGATTCTACGATCAGATTTTTTTTGGGTCATTTCCCATCTCTCAATGCATTTTTGGTACATTTGGTGGCGCTGACGCGCCAATTTTTTTATTTTAGAAAAGGGAAATAGCCAGAATGTAGAGAGGCACGATTTTTAGAGGTGTGCAAATTTTTGTGACTTTTCGTCAATGTTCACTGGGTGAAAAATAGGGGGGTTGGTCCCGAGAAGAAGAAAGAAAGAAAGAAAAAGAAAGAAAGAAAGAAAGAAAGAAAGAAGAAAGAATAATATTCCGATGCGAAAACAATGTTTCCCATTTTTCAAATATCATAAACTATACATTTTCGGAAAGCGCTCGCGCTTTCCTACCTCATGGTGTGGGTCCCTGGTCACTGACGGGTACTTTCGATAATTTTGAGTGGGCTCCGCCCACTTTGTGTTTTTGGCCCTCTATACAGTAATAATGTTCAATTTTTGCATTACATGCTTATATGCACGGAACATGCAAGAGATGGGGAACGTATTCGTGAGCTACTTAGCGCAAATGAGTGCTTTATATGGGGATGACGACCGCTTCGCGGTCGTCATCCCAATGTAAAGTGCTCGTTTAGTGCGCACTTTTGCACGGGCTTCGCCCGTTTACAACGGTAATGTTCCATTTTCCTACAACTAATTAGTATGCACGGGGCGTGCATGAGTGGAGGAGTGCGTTAGTGAGTGTTTGGAAGTGGGCGAGCGCTTCGCGCTCGATTTCGTGCGCACTACGTGCGCACTTTCGCAGCCGTGCTTCGCACGGCCTTACGAGATTAATAGGCCTCTCGCCAGCTTGTGGCGCTCGGGCCTAATTAAAAAAAGACAACGTAGACCGAATAGACAAACATAAATAAACGGACAAAAAGAACAGACAAGAAAAAGAAACAATACAGATATTGAGATTGAGATTAAACTGGTGAAGACAAGCGCCACAGAAACACAAATATTGACGGGGTTCTCTTCGATGACATGTAAAAGCTCCAAACACGGCGGGAATAGAACCTGCAATCCCCTCCACAGTGCGAGTCGGTTTCCAGGGGAGTGGAGCGGGGTCTCAGGCACCTCAGCACTTCATATCCTGAGCTGGTGAGTCATTTGAACTGCTGCAGCTGCACTTGGAGCTATTCTTGTCCTTAACAATGGCAGCTCTGCTCTTCCACAATATTAGCACTTTTTACTTGGGGAATAATTCAGATGAGTTTGCAGACCTTGAACTGTGACTAGAGCGAGGAAAACAACAACACAACACCAGGAAGAATAGCTTTGTTTTGTTTGTTTTTTTTCCTTATGAGAAATGTTGTGTTTGGGCTAAATTGTACGGTTTTGTAAAAGAGAAATGTAAAGGAATGATTTGGTGAACAGTTACAGTTACATATGATCTATTACAGTAACTAATCAAAGAAAAAAATATTCTTCTGAAATATGATTTAAAAATGATTTGAAAGTATTACAAGTATTTGATATTTTATGTGTAATTAACTGTTTTCATTGTTTCTGTACAAACTGTTGGATTTTTTTTGGAGTTGTTGTATTATTCTGAAAATCATTTATAGTGTTACATAAACAAAATGTATTACTTAGATAATTTAAGTGATTTAATTATATGTTTATCATTATTATGCAGTTATAGGTGGGATGTTTATTATCATTAGTTTATTTTCAATGTTATTTTTATGTTTTGATTAAATATTTTTTGGTATTTTTCCATAAACTATTTGCATATACACAGCGCATGACAAACTATTACAACTTACAAAAACGACTACAATCCTTAACACACAATGCAAATCCACCCGTTTTCTCTTTCTTCAGACACAATATAAAAACCAATACAACATGAAGAGTACATGTGGATAAAGGTACGGATTTGGCAGAAGAGCCAGCAGCAAACCTCGTGATGAAATATCCAGAGAAACATCCAGGAGGACCATTCAGCTATTCGCTTCTAATGGAATCCAGATTTTTTTTGTTCACTCCAAACTTCCTGTTTTGAAACACTGTTGGCCTGACCTGGCGCTGATGCCGACGTAGGCCTGTGTCCAAATGTGTGCAGCGTTAGCGAGGGCCGTGCAGTGCGAGATAGAGTCAGCTGGGTGACGCTGATAAGGCTCTAAAGCAGCGGATGATTCAAGACACTTCAGATTTACGTTTACAGGACTTGAGGCCATGTTTTTGAAGGACTGTTAAAAAAAATGGCAGATTTTATATAAGAGACATTTTCAATTCCAATTTAGCTGCTGTTTTCTAATGCTAAAATGTACTTAGTGAGCTTGGTACCATGTTGTTTAATAGGTTAAATTCTCAGGCAGAGGACAAACTTATGATTCATAAATGTTGAACCTATTCATTTATTCAGGATTAGCTCATTAAACTAATATAATAATTTAATGTCTTTAAATCTTTCCAATCAGGTCGTTTCGGGTTGAATAATGGCACAACTTTCATAACTTATAGAGAAGAGGTTGAAATGAAAACGAGGGGGGCAAAACATCACCCTTGTGGTACGGAAGGCAGTGATGACTTGTTTTGTCCGGACACATCACCAGACTATTATGTTCTGAACGAGCAGATTTTCAGTTTGAAGATCTAAGCTTTAGGTTGTGGCATCTTTTAAATCGCTTCACTTTAGTTCAATGAATATATAGTGTAACCTTGAGCGATGTTAGATTTGTGAGCTGCTTCTTATCTGATTTCTGGACCTTTAGGAATATTTAAATGACATGCAAACCGCAAAATCTGATGTGAGTATTCTGAACGGCCATGATCAGGACGAAATCAGATTACTTTTACAAATGTAACTGTTTATATAGGGTTTTAGAATCATCTTAACTCGCGCAGAACTGCAGCCACAGTGTCAACGAACGGTTTAGCGATTATTCTGTCGATTAATCGATTAGTTGTTTAGAACACAAAAGTCGTGCGATGAAAAGACGTGACTACATTTGACCCGGATGAAGCTGAAGTAAAGCCGTTTGAGGATCCTGGTGAAGCACATTTATGTTTTCATCAAATACACTCAATTTACACATTTTCCGCGTCAGTTTAATGCAGTTGTAGCTCAATGAGTCATAAAACATCCTCAGCTCATCGATGTAAAGACCAGTTAAGGATTATTCCATCACTAAATTACTCGAAGATTGTTTAATTACTTATAATGAATGAAGTCGGTGTAATCCCTCATTCGTCCAGGCATGTTCCATTGTAGAAAAAGCTTCAGTTGTTTCATCTGGACTCAGTTAGAAAAAATAATTAATTATTTTTTCTAACTGAGTCCAGATGACTACAACTGAAGCTTTTTCTACTATAATGAATGAATTCACTTTTTCAGCCCTAAATGCAATTTTACGATTTCAAATATTTAGTAAATTTCAATACTATTCCTAAAAAAATTTAATTCCGATTTTTCTTTTTTTTATTACGAAGTGTTAGAGCAAAACCTTTCGACTATTAAGGAAAGCTTACATTTTGTCCCATTTATGTATTTTTTCAGTACTGATTCTTGTTCAAATTAGTATCTAATGTTGACAGTATTAATTAATATCTGAGAGTCAAGAGTCTTTCCTTGTCTTTCCACTGTCTTGACATTGGCGCTTCTTGAACACATCGTTGCTTAACATTTGACTTGCTAACCACATATAGCGCTTTGAAACCATTTTCTTATCTAATTTTCACAAGCTGACAAATAGTTGTTTTTTTTGTGCCGTAAATTGCCGGCTACAGTTGAACATCCGCAGAGATAATTACGGTATAATTTAGCTAAAAGCCGCGCCGTGTCACACATCTGGATGCAAACAAACTGCACACATCACGTCCGCACGGCCAGCGCTATAAGATGCCATTTCCTTCTCATTAAATGCACCACCTGCAATCTAATGGAACAATAACCATAACGCTAAAGAGAAGCCAGATTACAGCCTTCTGCTCGGCCCAGCGCCGAATCAAGACGGCAACCCAAACACGGGCCCCAGAAAGCACATGAAATGATTATGCAATGATATGATTTAGTGCTAGCCAGAGGACGAGGGATGCTATAACGGCTGTGGTATAAGGTAGTTTGTGTTGTGTCGATGTGTTTGGATTTGGAAACGCAAAGTGAAATGGTTGAAGTCTCTTTCAGGTGAAGTTAGAGCTGGCGATCTGATTTTCAAACTCAGAAGGAGGTTTTAACTCGTGTAACTCCTCCCTCGCTCTCACGGACCCTCTGGTGTTCATATTCACAAAAACACACATCTTAAAAACGGCTTTTTCAGAAGGTGAAGTGAAACTGCACAAGCACAGCCAATCAGAGCGCTGCTTTCAACAGCCATGTTAAGAGCTAAAATGTGCAGCTTTTACGATGTTTTCTGTTGTAAATCACAAAAACAAAAAAAGTTGCGTACTCCAGCTTTAAATACGTGTAATGATATTTGAGTATGATGTTGTGCAAACGAGAGAACGACATGGACCATGATCCTTTGATCCGTTTTTGTGCAAACATTTCAAAAAATGTACAGTTATTGAGTAAAAAACACTAAAATAAAATATTACAATACAAAAGTATTTCCACAATAGCATTAAACTATCCACAGAATTGTAATAGACGTTGCACTTTTCTGCATTCTCTCTTTCAATCGGCCTCTCACATGTTCTGATGAGACTGGAAGGTTTCTGGTGCAGTGTTTTCAACGTTTTATGAGTCACGGCACAGATTTGGTTGAAAAATATACCGCAGTACACCATCTGCTAAACATGACCAAATCAGAGATTTGAGCAAAACAGATGTGGAGTATAATGTGGCAAATATTGACACTTTAATTATCAGACAAATGTGAAATGTCTATTAAATGTTTCCCAAACGGTAGAAATATCACTTTATTTGAAGAACAGTTTAAATTTGTATTTTCAAATAGCTCTTTTGCAGTATTTTACTTTAGTACTTTA
>NW_027316357.1:0-15000 GCF_026437365.1 Eucyclogobius newberryi | reverse complement strand
CATGTAGAGGATGCATGTAGAGGACACATGTAAAGGGTACATGTAGAGGACACATGTAAAGGGTACATGTAGATGATACATGTAGAGGACACATGTAGAGGATACATGTAGAGGACACATGTAGAGGACACATGTATAGGATACATGTAGAGGATATATGTAGAGGACGCGTGTAGAGGCTACATGTAGAGGCTACATGTAGAGGACACATGTAGAGGACACATGTAGAGGATACATGTAGAGGACACATGTAGAGGACACATGTAGAGGATGCATGTAGAGGACACATGTAGAGGACACATGTAGAGGACACATGTAGAGGACACATATGGAGGACACATGTAGAGGACACATGTAGAGGATACATGTAGAGGATACATGTATAGGACACATGTAGAGGACACATGTAGAGGACACATGTAGAGGACACATGTAGAGGATACATGTAGAGGACACATGTAGAGGACACATGTAGAGGACACATGTAGAGGATACATGTAGAGGGTACATATAGAGGACTCATGTAGAGGACACATGTAGAGGACACATGTAGAGGACATATGTAGAGGACACATGTAGAGGCCACATATAGAGGACACATGTAGCGGACACATGTAGAGGATACATGTAGAGGACACATGTAGAGGACACATGTAGAGGATATATGTAGAGGACACATGTAGAGGATACATGTAGAGGATACATGTAGAGGATACATGTAGAAGACACATATAGAGGACACATGTAGAGGACACATGTAGAGGACACATGTAGAGGACACATGTAGAGGACACATGTAGAGGATACATGTAGAGGACACATGTAGAGGTTACATGTAGAGGATACATGTAGAGGATACATATAGAGGACTCATGTAGAGGACACATGTAGAGGACACATGTAGAAGACACATGTAGAGGATACATGTAGAGGACACATGTAGAGGACACATATAGAGGACACATGTAGAGGACACATGTAGAGGATACATGTATAGGACACATGTAGAGGATACATGTAGAGGACACATGTAGAGGACACATGTAGAGGACACATGTAGAGGATACATGTAGAGGACACATGTAGAGGACACATGTAGAGGACACATGTAGAAGATACATGTAGAGGATACATGTAGAGGATACATGTAGAGGACACATGTAGAGGATACATGTAGAGGACACATGTAGAGGACACATGTAGAGGACACATGTAGAGGATACATGTAGAGGATACATGTAGAGGAAACATGTAGAGGATACATGTAGAGGACACATGTAGAGGACACATGTAGAAGATACATGTAGAGGATACATGTAGAGGATACATGTAGAGGACACATGTAGATAACACATGTAGAGGACACATGTAGAGGACACATGTAGAGGACACATGTAGAGGACACATGTAGAGGACACATGTAGAGGACACATGTAGAGGATACATGTAGAGGACACATGTAGATAACACATGTAGAGGACACGTGTAGAGGACACGTGTAGAGGACACATGTAGAGGACACATGTAGAGGATACATGTAGAGGACACATGTAGAGGACACATGTAGAGGATACATGTAGAGGACACATGTAGAGGACACATGTAGAGGACACATGTAGAGGACACATGTAGAGGATACATGTAGATGACACATGTAGAGGACACATGTAGAGGACACATGTAGAGGATACATGTAGAGGACACATGTAGAGGACACATGTAGAGGACACATGTAGAGGATACATGTAGAGGACACATGTAGAGGACACACGTAGAGGATACATGTAGAGGATACATGTAGAGGATACATGTAGAGGATACATATAGAGGACACATATAGAGGACACATATAGAGGACACATGTAGAGGATACATGTAGAGGACACATGTAGAGGACACATGTAGAGGACACATGTAGAGGACACATGTAGAGGATACATGTAGAGGAAACATGTAGAGGACACATGTAGAGGACACATGTAGAGGACACATGTAGAGGAAACATGTAGAGGATACATGTAGAGGACACATGTAGAGGACACATGTAGAAGATACATGTAGAGGATACATGTAGAGGATACATGTAGAGGACACATGTAGATAACACAAGTAGAGGACACATGTAGAGGACACATGTAGAGGACACATGTAGAGGATACATGTAGAGGACACATGTAGATGACACATGTAGAGGACATATGTAGAGGACACATGTAGAGGATACATGTAGAGGACACATGTAGATAACACATGTAGAGGACACATGTAGAGGACACGTGTAGAGGACACATGTAGAGGACACATGTAGAGGATACATGTAGAGGACACGTGTAGAGGACACATGTAGAGGACACATGTAGAGGGCACATGTAGAGGATACATGTAGAGGACACATGTAGAGGACACATGTAGAGGATACATGTAGAGGACACATGTAGAGGACACATGTAGAGGACACATGTAGAGGATACATGTAGAGGACACATGTAGAGGATACATGTAGAGGATACATGTAGAGGACACATGTAGAGGATACATGTAGAGGAAACATGTAGAGGATATATGTAGAGGACACATATAGAGGACACATGTAGAAGATACATGTAGAGGATACATGTAGAGGATACATGTAGAGGACACATGTAGATAACACGTGTAGAGGACACATGTAGAGGACACATGTAGAGGATACATGTAGAGGACACATGTAGATGACACATGTAGAGAACACGTGTAGAGGACACATGTAGAGGACACATGTAGAGGACACATGTAGATGACACATGTAGAGGACACATGTAGAGGATACATGTAGAGGACACATTTAGAGGACACATGTAGAAGATACATGTAGAGGACACATGTAGATAACACATGTAGAGGACACATGTAGTTAACACATGTAGAGGATACATGTAGAGGACACATGTAGATGACACATGTAGAGAACACATGTAGAGGACACATGTAGAGGACACATGTAGAGGACACATGTAGAGGACACATGTAGAGGACACGTGTAGAGGACACATGTAGAGGACACATGTAGAGGATACATGTAGAGGACACATGTAGAGGACACATGTAGAGGATACATGTAGAGGACAAATGTAGAGGACACATGTAGAGGACACATGTAGAGGACACATGTAGAGGATACATGTAGAGGATACATGTAGAGGACACATGTAGAGGACACATGTAGAGGATACATGTAGAGGACACATGTAGAGGATACATATAGAGGGCACATGTAGAGGACACATGTAGAGGACAAATGTAGAGGACAAATGTAGAGGATACATGTAGAGGATACATGTAGAGGATACATGTAGAGGACACATGTAGATGACACATGTAGAGGACACATGTAGAGGATACATGTAGAGGACACATGTAGATAACACATGTAGAGGACACATGTAGAGGATACTTGTAGTGGACACATGTAGAGGACACATATAGAGGACACATGTAGAGGATACATATAGAGGATACATGTAGAGGACACATGTAGATGATACATGTACAGGACACATGTAGAGGACACATGTAGAGGATACATGTAGAGGACAAATGTAGAGGACACATGTAGAAGATACATGTAGAGGATACATGTAGAGGACACATGTAGAGGATACATGTAGAGGACACAAGTAGAGGACACATATAGAGGACACATGTAGAGGACACATGTAGAAGATACATGTAGAGGATACATGTATAGGATACATGTAGAGGATACATGTAGAGGACACATGTAGAGGACACATGTAGAAGATACATGTAGAGGATACATGTAGAGGACACATGTAGAGGATACATGTAGAGGACACATGTAGAGGACACATGTAGACAACACATGTAGAGGACACATGTAGAGGATACATGTATAGGACACATGTAGAGGATACATGTAGAGGACACATGTAGAGGACACATGTAGAGGACACATGTAGAGGACACATGTAGAGGATACATGTAGAGGATACTTGTAGTGGACACATGTAGAGGACACATATAGAGGACACATGTAGAGGATACATATAGAGGATACATGTAGAGGACACAAGTAGAGGACACATGTAGAGGACACATGTAGAGGATACATGAAGAGGACACATGTAGAGGATACATGTAGGGGATACATGTAGAGGACTCATGTAGAGGACACATGTAGAGGACACATGTAGAGGACACATGTAGAGGATACATGTAGAGGACACATATAGAGGACTCATGTAGAGGACACATGTAGAGGAAACATGTAGAGGACACATGTAGAGGATACATGTAGAGGACACATGTAGAGGATACATGTAGAGGACACATGTAGAGGATACATGTAGAGGACACATGTAGAGGACACATATATAGGACACATGTAGAGGACACATGTAGAGGATACATGTAGAGGACACATGTAGAGGACACATGTAGAGAACACATGTAGAGGAAACATGTAGAGGATACATCTAGAGGACACATGTAGAGGACACATGTAGAAGATACATGTAGAGGATACATGTAGATAACACATGTAGAGGACACATGTAGAGGACACATGTAAAGGATACATGTAGAGGACACATGTAGATAACACATCTAGAGGACACATGTAGAGGACACATGTAGAGGACACATGTAGAGGATACATGTAGAGGACACATGTAGATAACACATGTAGAGGACACATGTAGAAGATACATGTAGAGGACACATGTAGAGGATACATGTAGAGGACACATGTAGAGGATACATGTAGAGGACACATGTAGATAACACATGTAGAGGATACATGTAGAGGACACATGTAGAGGATACATGTAGAGGACACATGTAGAGGACACATGTAGAGGACACATGTAGAAGATACATGTAGAGGACACATGTAGAGGACACATGTAGAGGATACATGTAGAGGACACATGTAGAGGATACATGTAGAGGACACATGTAGAGGATACATGTAGAGGACACATGTAGATAACACATGTAGAGGACACATGTAGAGGACACATGTAGAGGATACATGTAGAGGACACATGTAGAGGATACATGTAGAGGACACAAGTAGAGGAGGACACATATAGAGGACACATGTAGAGGACACATGTAGAGGATACATGTAGAGGACACATGTAGAGGATACATGTAGAGGACACATGTAGAGGATACATGTAGAGGACACATGTAGAGGATACATGTAGAGGACACATGTAGAGGACACATGTAGATAACACATGTAGAGGACACATGTAGAGGATACATGTATAAGACACATGTAGAGGATACATGTAGAGGACACATGTAGAGGACACATGTAGAGGACACATGTAGAGGATACATGTAGAGGACACATGTAGAGGACACATGTAGATGACACATGTAGAGGACAGATGTAGAGGATACATGTATAGGACACATGTAGAGGATACATGTAGAGGACACATGTAGAGGACACATGTAGAGGAAACATGTAGAGGATACATGTAGAGGACACATGTAGAGGACACATGTAGAAGATACATGTAGAGGATACATGTAGAGGATACATGTAGAGGACACATGTAGAGGAAACATGTAGAGGATGCATGTAGAGGACACATGTAGAGGACACATGTAGAAGATACATGTAGAGGATACATGTAGAGGATACATGTAGAGGACACATGTAGATAACACAAGTAGAGGACACATGTAGAGGACACATGTAGAGGAAACATGTAGAGGATACATGTAGAGGACACATGTAGATGACACATGTAGAGGACATATGTAGGGGACACATGTAGAGGATACATGTAGAGGACACATGTAGAGGACACATGTAGAGGACACATGTAGAGGATGCATGTAGAGGACACATGTAAAGGGTACATGTAGAGGACACATGTAAAGGGTACATGTAGATGATACATGTAGAGGACACATGTAGAGGATACATGTAGAGGACACATGTAGAGGACACATGTATAGGATACATGTAGAGGATATATGTAGAGGACGCGTGTAGAGGCTACATGTAGAGGCTACATGTAGAGGACACATGTAGAGGACACATGTAGAGGATACATGTAGAGGACACATGTAGAGGACACATGTAGAGGATGCATGTAGAGGACACATGTAGAGGACACATGTAGAGGACACATGTAGAGGACACATATGGAGGACACATGTAGAGGACACATGTAGAGGATACATGTAGAGGATACATGTATAGGACACATGTAGAGGACACATGTAGAGGACACATGTAGAGGACACATGTAGAGGATACATGTAGAGGATACATGTAGAGGCCACATGTAGAGGACACATGTAGAGGATATATGTAGAGGACACATGTAGATAACACATGTAGAGGACACATGTAGAGGACACGTGTAGAGGACACATGTAGAGGACACATGTAGAGGATACATGTAGAGGACACATGTAGATAACACAAGTAGAGGACACATGTAGAGGATACATGTAGAGGACACATGTAGAGGATACATGTAGAGGACACATGTAGATGACACATGTAGAGGACATATGTAGAGGACACATGTAGAGGATACATGTAGAGGACACATGTAGATAACACATGTAGAGGACACATGTAGAGGACACGTGTAGAGGACACATGTAGAGGACACATGTAGAGGATACATGTAGAGGACACGTGTAGAGGACACATGTAGAGGACACATGTAGAGGGCACATGTAGAGGATATATGTAGAGGACACATGTAGAGGACACATGTAGAGGATACATGTAGAGGACACATGTAGAGGACACATGTAGAGGACACATGTAGAGGATACATGTAGAGGATACATGTAGAGGACACATGTAGAGGACACATGTAGAGGACTCATGTAGAGGACACATGTAGAGGATACATGTAGAGGACACATGTAGAGGATACATGTAGAGGATACATGTAGAGGATACATGTAGAGGACACATGTAGAGGATACATGTAGAGGAAACATGTAGAGGATATATGTAGAGGACACATATAGAGGACACATGTAGAAGATACATGTAGAGGATACATGTAGAGGATACATGTAGAGGACACATGTAGATAACACGTGTAGAGGACACATGTAGAGGACACATGTAGAGGATACATGTAGAGGACACATGTAGATGACACATGTAGAGAACACGTGTAGAGGACACATGTAGAGGACACATGTAGAGGACACATGTAGATGACACATGTAGAGGACACATGTAGAGGATACATGTAGAGGACACATTTAGAGGACACATGTAGAAGATACATGTAGAGGACACATGTAGATAACACATGTAGAGGACACATGTAGAGGACACATGTAGAGGATACATGTAGAGGACACATGTAGATGACACATGTAGAGAACACATGTAGAGGACACATGTAGAGGACACATGTAGAGGACACATGTAGAGGACACATGTAGAGGACACGTGTAGAGGACACATGTAGAGGACACATGTAGAGGATACATGTAGAGGACAAATGTAGAGGACACATGTAGAGGACACATGTAGAGGACACATGTAGAGGATACATGTAGAGGATACATGTAGAGGACACATGTAGAGGACACATGTAGAGGATACATGTAGAGGACACATGTAGAGGATACATATAGAGGGCACATGTAGAGGACACATGTAGAGGACAAATGTAGAGGACAAATGTAGAGGATACATGTAGAGGATACATGTAGAGGATACATGTAGAGGACACATGTAGATGACACATGTAGAGGACACATGTAGAGGATACATGTAGAGGACACATGTAGATAACACATGTAGAGGACACATGTAGAGGATACTTGTAGTGGACACATGTAGAGGACACATATAGAGGACACATGTAGAGGATACATATAGAGGACACATGTAGAGGACACATATAGAGGACACATGTAGAGGACACATGTAGAGGACACATGTAGAGGACACATGTAGAGGACACATGTAGAGGACACATGTAGAGGATACATGTAGAGGACAAATGTAGAGGACACATGTAGAGGACACATGTAGAGGACACATGTAGAGGATACATGTAGAGGATACATGTAGAGGACACATGTAGAGGACACATGTAGAGGATACATGTAGAGGACACATGTAGAGGATACATATAGAGGGCACATGTAGAGGACACATGTAGAGGACAAATGTAGAGGACAAATGTAGAGGATACATGTAGAGGATACATGTAGAGGATACATGTAGAGGACACATGTAGATGACACATGTAGAGGACACATGTAGAGGATACATGTAGAGGACACATGTAGATAACACATGTAGAGGACACATGTAGAGGATACTTGTAGTGGACACATGTAGAGGACACATATAGAGGACACATGTAGAGGATACATATAGAGGATACATGTAGAGGACACATGTAGATGATACATGTACAGGACACATGTAGAGGACACATGTAGAGGATACATGTAGAGGACAAATGTAGAGGACACATGTAGAAGATACATGTAGAGGATACATGTAGAGGACACATGTAGAGGATACATGTAGAGGACACAAGTAGAGGACACATATAGAGGACACATGTAGAGGACACATGTAGAGGATACATGTAGAGGATACATGTATAGGATACATGTAGAGGATACATGTAGAGGACACATGTAGAGGACACATGTAGAAGATACATGTAGAGGATACATGTAGAGGACACATGTAGAGGATACATGTAGAGGACACATGTAGAGGACACATGTAGATAACACATGTAGAGGACACATGTAGAGGATACATGTATAGGACACATGTAGAGGATACATGTAGAGGACACATGTAGAGGACACATGTAGAGGACACATGTAGAGGACACATGTAGAGGATACATGTAGAGGATACTTGTAGTGGACACATGTAGAGGACACATATAGAGGACACATGTAGAGGATACATATAGAGGATACATGTAGAGGACACAAGTAGAGGACACATGTAGAGGACACATGTAGAGGATACATGAAGAGGACACATGTAGAGGATACATGTAGGGGATACATGTAGAGGACTCATGTAGAGGACACATGTAGAGGACACATGTAGAGGACACATGTAGAGGATACATGTAGAGGACACATATAGAGGACTCATGTAGAGGACACATGTAGAGGACACATGTAGATAACACATCTAGAGGACACATGTAGAGGACACATGTTGAGGAAACATGTAGAGGACACATGTAGAGGATACATGTAGAGGACACATGTAGAGGATACATGTAGAGGACACATGTAGAGGACTCATGTAGAGGATACATGTAGAGGATACATGTATAGGATACATGTAGAGGATACATGTAGAGGACACATGTAGAGGACACATGTAGAAGATACATGTAGAGGATACATGTAGAGGACACATGTAGAGGATACATGTAGAGGACACATGTAGAGGACACATGTAGATAACACATGTAGAGGACACATGTAGAGGATACATGTATAGGACACATGTAGAGGATACATGTAGAGGACACATGTAGAGGACACATGTAGAGGACACATGTAGAGGACACATGTAGAGGATACATGTAGAGGATACTTGTAGTGGACACATGTAGAGGACACATATAGAGGACACATGTAGAGGATACATATAGAGGATACATGTAGAGGACACAAGTAGAGGACACATGTAGAGGACACATGTAGAGGATACATGAAGAGGACACATGTAGAGGATACATGTAGGGGATACATGTAGAGGACTCATGTAGAGGACACATGTAGAGGACACATGTAGAGGACACATGTAGAGGATACATGTAGAGGACACATATAGAGGACTCATGTAGAGGACACATGTAGAGGACACATGTAGATAACACATCTAGAGGACTCATGTAGAGGACACATGTTGAGGAAACATGTAGAGGACACATGTAGAGGATACATGTAGAGGACACATGTAGAGGATACATGTAGAGGACACATGTAGAGGACTCATGTAGAGGACACATGTAGAGGACACATATATAGGACACATGTAGAGGACACATGTAGAGGATACATGTAGAGGACACATGTAGAGGACACATGTAGAGAACACATGTAGAGGAAACATGTAGAGGATACATCTAGAGGACACATGTAGAGGACACATGTAGAAGATACATGTAGAGGATACATGTAGATAACACATGTAGAGGACACATGTAGAGGACACATGTAAAGGATACATGTAGAGGACACATGTAGATAACACATCTAGAGGACACATGTAGAGGACACATGTAGAGGACACATGTAGAGGATACATGTAGAGGACACATGTAGATAACACATGTAGAGGACACATGTAGAAGATACATGTAGAGGACACATGTAGAGGATACATGTAGAGGACACATGTAGAGGACACATGTAGAGGACACATGTAGAGGATACATGTAGAGGACACATGTAGAGGACACATGTAGAGGATACATGTAGACGATACATGTAGAGGATACATGTAGAGGACACATGTAGAGGACACATGTAGAGGATACATGTAGAGGACACATGTAGAGGATACATGTAGAGGATACATGTAGAGGACACATGTAGAGGACACATGTAGAGGACACATGTAGAGGACACATGTAGAGGACAGAACCGTGAGGCTGCAACGAGTCAGAGATTATTTGTTTCAAAGATTTAACAAGTCAAGTTATTATTTTGATCAACCAAATAACGGTTTCACAAAGCAGAATATTTACAAATGAAGTTTTTTATAACTGATCAGAAATTATACGTTGTCTATTCTAAAATATATATTTGTATGTGTTTTAGACTAGTTCAGAAAACGATGATCAAAATACAACAATACAATTATGTTTCATAGTCATAAAGTCATCATTAGTCGGTTCATTGTTAGATTAGAATAAAAGACCATGAGCTTTGGCCCAGATTCAGCAGCCGACATGACAAAATGACAGTTAATTAGATTTTGTGACATGTGACACTATCACTAATAAATAAAGGAATTCAAAACTAAATTAAATAAATTAAAAAAAACATTAGAATTCCCATTTTTGGGTGCTCAGTTTGTCCTTTCTCTGGTTCCAGTCGGAGCCGGGTGAATGTGAATGATGTATGAATATTTAAAGCCACATGTAAATTCAGCCGTGTGGGCAATGTTTTCAAAGTGGCCGGGTCACATTCTGCTGATTTGGATAAATATGACATGATTAGTGTTTAATGGAGGCATCTGGAAACATCTCATCTTCATTGACCTCTGACCCGAGCATTAGAGCAACTTAACTGCCACTTTAAAGATCAGACGGAGGTGCAACTGTCGTGACTCTCGTGTGGACAGTTAGCCGAGTGTTAGTCATATGTGTCATATGTGTATATATACATATATATATATATATATATATATATATATATACATATATATATATATATATATATATATATATATATATATATATATATATATATATATATATATATATTAAAGTCATTCAAATAAAGGCTATTATCATTCATGTTGTGTGAATATATGTTACTTTGAATATGACGCATATTTGTGTGGTCAAATTGAATAATTAAAACAAAACTAAAGTTTTATTATTAGTTTAAACTGGACTAAACCAGGAACTGAAACAGGACTAAAACAAGACTAATACAAGACTAAAACAGGACTAAAGCAGGAGTTAAACAAGACTAAAACAGGATTGAAGCGTGACTAAAAAAGGGGCATAAAAACACTAAAACAGGACAAAACCAGGGGCATAACCAGGACTAAAACAGGACTAAAACAGGACTAAAACAAGACTAAAACAAGACTGAAAAAATACTAAAATGGATAACAGTAAAATTGGACTAAACCAGGGACAAAACCAGTTGGCTGTCAACCGCCATTAAAAGTAACACAACAACAACAACAACAACAACAACAACAACAGAACTGAAGCAGGACTAAACCAGGAGCATGACAGGGACTAAGATAAGACTAAGGTGAGGACTAAAACTGTCTGAATATCATTATCAAGATACTCCAAAAAATCAACATTCAGTTTTGTTAATATCGATTCCAATCATTTTCAGCAATTAGTTTATATCCATCAGTCAAAGTCGGCACACAAATTAAATCAAATATAATATTGTAATTAAAATACTATCTTTATTTTGATTATACACAATTATCAAATAAGGGACGTTGCAGTAATAGAGTCGATAGTAATTTAGTCGATTAATCGGTCGGCGATGTCTTAATTGACCAAATGTTTTATTTGTAGAGATGTCACGATATTGAATTGAAATGTTGTGTGATTATTGTGAGAAGAAACATCACAATATAACGATTATTCATGATTACTGCCAGAAACAGCCATAAGTGTCTAATATAAAATCTAACTTTCTGAATGTTCAAATACTCATAATAATATGTAAGTTAACTTAAGCTATATGTAGCTTTGCTACATTACTTTCTTTTTTAAGTATACATTGACAATTTAGTCTTAACTTGTCAGTAAATTAAAAAAACATATTTTTGCATCAAAATTGTCACAATTATTATTATTTTATTTTTTAAAAGTTTTTTATGATTATATATTTGTGACCTGAATAATTACGAATAATATTGACATCCTCAGTTACTATTCAACTAATTATACCGGTAAATGTATCGTTGTTATAAATGATGATGGTATATTTAAAAAAGTATAATAGTACTAGTAGAAGGAAGAAGGCATAAAGCGAGTTAGCAGGTGAATAGTGAAAGTAATCCGCCTTACATGCAAATATGCCGGTTACAAATACTTGTCTTGTCCCAGCAGTGCATTGTGGGTAAAACAAGAATAGTTTGGAGCTCCTTTGAGTCGACTTATTTCCCTGTAAAGTGTAACTGATGCACAACACATGTCTTTAGCCGACCGCGGCCCAACTCTGCTCCAGGTTTTGAGAAAACATACTTCATCACCCCGAACACAAGTAATTCATGGTATTTTTGGAAATGTACAACATCTTTGTAATCTTTGTAATTTTGCTCTCTGTGATTCATTTCACAGAGAGCAAAACAAATGTGTGCCGTACGATGCTGTAGATGTGATTCTTATGAGTTTTAGCAGTTTATGTTTCCATCTTCTCTCCAGTGTTAAAAATGTGACCGATACACACGGCAAGACTCTAATCCAATGTGCAATACATAATCAGACAAGTCATAATTACATATATTTACATTCAAAATAAGACTAGGACTATACATTTCCCACTGAAGGAGACATTTAATGAGAGAAAAGCTAAAGCCGCATTGAGCAACATTGTGTAGAAATATACTGAACATTGTAATATATTAATGTTAATCACAACATCTGCAGTGATTTAAGACTGTCAAACTAACAAAAGCGCTTGTTTTAACACTAACATTTCATGAGACTGAGGCATCTGAACTAAACCGGTCTAATGCAATGGCCCGAATTAAACATTTTGATTTAAAAAACGCAAAAACACAATTGCAATATATTCATTTTTCACCAACAATCCAGAATAATTGCTGTTTTTGTGATGAGCCGAAACATATTGATAAAGTAGCTCACTGCCATCACTGAAAACATTTAGCTGAATTTAAGCTTTTATGTAAATTGTAGTATGTAAAAATATGCAAAAACCTCCTTCTACTTTATGTGATAATGGATGCAAAAAGCAATATGGAAACTTTGCCTGTTTTACTCTCAAGCTTTTCCTCTGCAATGCTCAGTTTTACACAATGTGTCCCAGTACAATAAGCTCTAATGTCAGTCATATTTATTCAGGGTTAAATATAATAAATGAGAGTCTTGCAGAGCAGGTTTGTGACGTGACATAAGTGTGGTAAAGGCATGCTGCACTTCAGGTTTAACGTGGTGCGAGAGCTACAGTGGAACTATAAGCTTTATTCCTCCTTC
The DNA here is from genome assembly GCF_026437365.1 of Eucyclogobius newberryi. Lineage (NCBI taxonomy): Eukaryota > Metazoa > Chordata > Actinopteri > Gobiiformes > Gobiidae > Eucyclogobius > Eucyclogobius newberryi. The sequence continues at coordinate 1,069 of NW_027316357.1, read as the reverse complement.
AAATCATTCCAAAATCATTGAGAAGTAATATAATAAGTTAATAAACGCTTCAATTAACTAGTATTTATCTTGTTTTGACTATATTTTGACTGCCTGAAAGTAAGATGAATAAAACAAGCATCAATAATATCTTATTTTACTCAAAATAAGAAAAGGTTAAGCTTTTTCTAACTTGAATAACATTACCTACTTGTTCTATTTGCATATCTTATTCAAAGAAGTTCAAAATAAACTCAAATCAAGAGAGACATCAATCACTTTTCAACGTATTGACTTATTTAAGATTGTATTTTTTCCAGTGTAGTTTTAATATTTTTGCACAGGTGTTGTCACATATGATAATGAGTGAATAAGTGTTGAATAAAGCAGTATTTATCTGGATTTGAGTTCATTTTGTCTTAAAATGAGATTTGTCAATGGAAAAGCATAAAATGTGTAATTGTTTTACAAATATACACAAATCAAGATAAATATGACTTAACTAAAGCATCTTTAAATCTTTAGATTTAGGTCGAATACAAATACAGAATCATCATTACTATTATTGATCCCAAAGTTCACTTCTTTAATGTGACCATGTGATCTTATACTAGTTCTGAGATGAAGACTGTTCTAAAGCAACACACCAAAGGTCAAATTATTCCTGTTTTTGTGATTTGTTTCAGTATCAGTTTGTATGAATATAGTTTTGTATTTAGTATTTAACCTTTGACAAACCTAACTCTCACAGTGTTCTTACTATTATTATTTTTACTACCATTAGTATATTAATTATAATAAAAGAAACAAAGTATATTTTAATATTCTTGTTATTTTGATTTTTTGGTATATTTTTAAATTGTTTTTGACTGCATTTTTAAATCCTTCCTCATATTTTCTTGTACTTTGTGTTGCGCCACAAACATTTCCTCATTGTGTCATATTCTTATTATTCAAACTAATGCAAAGTAAAGGTTTTAAGAAAATGACTGAACAATAATGACATCTGTTGGAGTTTAGTTTGATTATGAGCATCACAGAGCGAATAAGGAAAACTAATTTAAACATTAGCAATTTGAAAAACAACACT